>NC_046286.1:41105242-41411179 GCF_004115265.2 Rhinolophus ferrumequinum
TTCCATACGCCCCCCAGATACAAGAACTTTTTTCAAGTTTAGCTGTCTGGGTGAAAAAAGAATTCTAGATTAATTATGTTCTCTAAAATACACATGCTCAATTTTTTAAAATTTACTATTAAAATAATAACATAGGGCAATGATTGCGAAAGGTGATGTAAGACAGTTTAGCCTTTGGTATCCTTAGTCCCTCCTTTCTTCAGTTTCCCCTACACCACGGCTGTTTCTTTCTTTGGCAAGTCTTTCCCTCCCAAAAGGCACCACCTACCCAGATACACATATTAAACACTTAAAGCATTCATTCTAGTTTAAATAATTGATAAGGCGTAAAGCTCCTAAGTGTATTTGCATTTTAACAGGAAAGGAAAAATGTAAACCTCAAAACAGAAATCCTTAATTTCAAATATGGACAACCCTAGATACAGCTACCATGAAACATCAGTATTACTAATTTAGTAACTGTCCACTAACCACATATTTTAATTATATCTGCACATGTGATATGCCTATAGCAAGTATTGTGTGAAACCTGCCTGGTGCTACTCCAATGATTGTCCTCCCTTTAAGATATTTTGCCTGTATTAAATTTTTCTCTCATTTCAAAATTACTATGTTGTAAAAATCTGCAACAAAAGAAATTTCTTAGTGAAACTGGGATATAACTTATATTTATGTAATTTAATGTTATCAAGGCAAGTTTTATAAATCTTAACTAAAATCAAGCCTAACATCCCACAAATCACTTCATGTTCAGAAAAAAACCTAGTGAGTTCTAAGAAACATGTATGTTCACATACTCATGTTTCTGTAAAAGAAATATGAACTGAACTTGATAACCTTCCAATTGTTATACAATGAAGGTAAGTTGTAACAAATTGATGGTTGACATTTTCTGCTCATGAGATAACTTCACAGATAGTATAGTATCTATTTATGAAATTACCATCTCACTTACATTAGCGAAAGTACATTTTGTTGCATTCAATTGCAATTTCAATGTCTGATTGCTTTTAAAGTTAGATGACTACTCTAAAACTCCTGCACAATACTGCATCCACTACTTGAGCTATACTCTTCCAGGGTCAAAGATCTACCGTGTTTCCCTGAAAATAAGACTGAACCAGACAATCAGTTCTAATGCGTCTTTTGGAGCAAAAATTAAAATAAGACCTGGTCTTATTTTACTATAAGACCAGGACTTATATAAGACCCAGTCTAATATAATAAATATAATATAATATTATATTATATGATATTATATATTATACTATATAATATAATACCGGGTCTTCTATTAATTTTTGCTCCAAAAGATGCATTAGAGCTGATTGTCCAGCTACATCGTATTTTCGGGAAAACAGGGTATTTCTCTGCTTGTATTCATTACGATAATTATACAACATAAAGAAATATTATATAAACCAATGAAGTATATTTGTCTGAAAAGAATGTTTCTACAAAATTTGAATACTTTGGAACAACATGATAAATATAAACAGCAAAAAATTGCTGTCAAATCAGATATGGATTAATCAAGTATAGAAGATTGAAAATGTGTGAAATACAGAGGATTCTGCACTTAACTTACTTCACAATTGTTTTTAAGTGCTTACTCCTTAAATCATTCAAAATGAAATTATAAATGACACACATAAGATTTATGCACGACTGCCGTGGACTACCGTGTGCTGCCATGAGTGGCCGGTGGCCAGTGTGAGTGGCGGGCAGCCAGCGAGAGCTGCCATGAGCAGCCGAGGGACAACCGACTGCCTCAGCCGGAGGGGAGAGCAAGGCTCATAATACCAGCATGGGCCAGGGAGCTGTGTCCTACAACTAGACAGAGAAACAACGGCTTGAACCAAAGGGGGTGGAGGGAAGGCGGAAGAAGGGGGAAAAAGAAAAAAGATTATGCACAAAAGAGAGGGAACTCCAACTGGTGAACCCATTCATACTTAAACCATACTTTTATGATTCCCTGCTTTAACTGGCTTTTTTATTATCCAACCAACTGCTAATTCACTGCATGCTACTAAAACATGTTTTCAGATAACAATAGGCTACACAAAGATAAAAAAATATACCAGTTAGGTATAAACACTTGGACTGAGTAAACAGTTCATGGCACATGAGTAACTGTTTTTTTAAATAAATGCACAATATAAAAAAACTACATACATATGAACCAACCATGATTGCATCACAAAGAACTATGATTAATCTAGTTCTGTACAACAGAAACATAAAAAAAGGCAACTTATAGGTCATATTTAACCACATATACGTGTTATCATAACTGAGACATATTGTTTTATAACTACAAAGAACTTTTATGTGTATTCACAGGATACTTGCCAAAAAACTAAGAACTAAGATTACAAAAGGCAAAAACTCCTGACCTCGCCCCCCATTCCATTTTCTCTATTTGACACTTCACAGCAAAGCATAAAGCTGATACTGGTATTTGATAGAAAAGTTGACTTCTTATCAAAATTACATTTGTTTCACAGAAATACACATACTTAGAAGCCATCTTCTTGCACTGATAGTCTGCAAGTAAGTAAATATCTCCCCTTGTAGTAACACAGACTGTGGCCCCATCACTTGCAGCAACCAGAGACACGGCGATGTCCTTATGATGAAGGGCAGAGACTTGACGAGGAGCAGTTACACACTTTTCTCCATTGGGATCTAGTAAATAACCTAAAAATACAAAATAAATCACAAAATATCCATTTTAAGAATCCAATTTACTTCTTAGATTTTGTCAAAGATTTCTTACCCAGTTGTCCACCATTCAGTCCCATAGTGTAAACAGCGTCTCTAGTCCACAGCACTGTATGAAACTTGCCTGCTGCTACTCCAATGATAGTCCTTCCTTTCAGATACTTTGCCTGCATCTATTCAAAAAGACAAATAAGACTGCAGTTTACTATCTATCTATGAACCAGTACATTTTTACAAAGATCCAGTAGACCAGGATAGCAAACACATGGCATACTTGCTACCAGTGCCCCTTTAAGGGCTAATGGCAGTCGTCACTAATAGATCTCAGCACCAGTACTAAAACCCCAACTCTTCTCAGAACACAAGACATTTAATGCAGCCACTTTAAGTCAGCAGTTTTAACATATAAAAAACTGACACAGTATAAAAACCAAATCACTGAACTTTTGTTAACAAGCAATATGCAAAACAGGCATTCTCATTCTTATTATAAAATATGGTACTTTTAAAGCAGTGGCACTAATGGCACTTTGTTGTAGGGGATTATCTTGTGTATTTTGGAGGTTTAGCAACGTCCCTGGACTCTACACACTAGATGTCAGTAGCACCTGCTCCCAGTTGTGACATCTGAAATGTCTCTAGACATGGCCAAATGGCTCCTGGGGGGCAAAACTGCCCCCAGTTGAGAATATAGATATATCTATCAACCCTGAGCTCTGAGTTAACCACACAGGGAGAATAAAAATGAGAGGAAAATCTACCATCCCTAAAGAAGTCTATAAAATGATTAAATATGCACAAATTCCACAGGTGGGAAAAATGGATCTTCTAAAAAGTACCACAGATAGGAGACTATCTCTAATTATTTTGTGTTAATTCCTATTGATTCATTAGTCATCCCGAATGGAAAACCATTGGATTTAAAAGCTTATTAATAAAAATAGTGCATCTACTAATTTTAAATCCAGAGAATTAAACCAGTGAAAAAATTTAGTTCCGGAAATACAAAATTTTATGAGTTGAAACACATTTGTTATACTAGGTGATAATTCTAGTAACACATTACTTTAGAGCACCATTCCCAGTTCTGGTTACTAGGTCTCCGAAGCTGAGGAAAAGGTATCTTCTGGTTGTACAAATGGGAGGGGGTAAGTAGAACAAGGAATGGTGGCTTTTGGATCTATATCCCTTCATGTCAACTTGCCAGGTGTGACTTCTGTGCAGAGGCAGATTTTTAATGAAGCCAATAAGCTGAGGCTGCTGGGAGACTCACTTGCATAGCTAATTTTGATTTACATGCTTCATGTTTTTTCTTGAGGAGGAACTTAAACCCCAACAATCTGGCTCCCCCCCCTGCTTATGAATACTTAAAAAGTTATTTTAAGGTGGTTTGGTGCCTAATTTCCCAAGTGCTTTCTTTCTTACTTCAAACAAAACCTAATTTGTATTATGCTTAATTTCTCCTGTAAAAAATAAAGTATATACCACTGAATATAAGTAAAATAAGTTCCTCTGTCAATACCTTCCATCTTTTTGTCTATACAGGTTTTACAGCAAATAGTCACCTTATTGTTTAAAGAAAGAGACGTTTACCTGTCTGGGCACATTACAATTGGGTGGTGGAGGGATGATTCCTAATTGATGAAAAATATTTAGACCGAACGTGTAAACACATCCATCTTCAGTTAACACAACAGTATGGTCCTCAGCAGCTGCCACTTGGGAACAATTATGAGCACTCAGTCCTTCCACAAGCCTGGGGACCTACAAAGTAAACTTAACTTCAGTATAATATTAACTATTTAGATAGAAATAGAAACAGCATCTGATGCCACTATGTCCAAAGGACATGACTGATACATGGCTATATGTACTGTAGGTAAACTCTACAATTCAGCAAGGGGCAGATGAGTTTAATAGGATGTGGACACTGGTTTATGAGTAAAATACAAAATCCCAATAAGACATTTCAATAAAATAATTTGATTCAACAAATTATTTTTGAGCCCTTATCATACACCAAGTACAAATTTGTTTGGTATGAATAAAGGGAGCTCTTCTGCCAAAGTATTCACTGCTGTACTGAAGAAATAAATAAAAATACAGGAAACAATGCATCTGATCAATGAGTAATCAAATATACGACTTCTTCTGGAGTCATCTGTCCTAGGTTCAAATCTTAATTCTGCCATTTGCTAGCTATTTAATCTCAATCAAATCTCTTAACCTCTGAGTAGTTAATTTTCTTCAACTGAACACAAAATAATAATACTATTTTAGATAATAATTGGATTGGTGTTAGGAGTAGATGAACTAGTAAGTATAAAACACAATTGTCTCTGGCACAAAGTAAGCAGTCAATAAATAACTGCTATTATTACTATTGTCACTGTGTATAAAATGAGGATAATATGGGGCTGGCCCGGTGGCTCAGGCGGTTGGAGCTCCGTGTTCCTGGCTCCCAAGGCTGCCGGTTCGATTCCCACATGGGCCGGTGGGCTCTCAGCCACAAGGTTGTCAGTGCAATTCCCCGAGTCCCGCAAGGGAGGTGGGCTCCGCCCCCTGCAACTAGTAACGGCGGCTGGACCTGGAGCTGAGCTGCGCCCTCCACAACTAGGACTGAGGGGACAGCGACTTGAGGCTGAACGACTTGAGGCTGAACGGCACCCTCCACAACTAAGATTGAAAGGACAACAACTTGACTTGGAAAAGGAGTCCTGGAGGTACACACTGTTTCCCAATAAAGTCCTGTTCCCCTTTCCCAATTAAAAAAAAAAAAAAAAATGAGGATAATAATGCCTATAACCCCACAGAGCTGTTGTAAGGCTTTATGAATAATGCCTGGATTACAATAAACCCTCAAAAAATGGAAGCTATTATTATAGCTTGTTTTCCTTTTAAAGCACCATTTTAGCGATGATAAATACACCAGTAGTCCCTTCATAATTTTTCTTTGATGCTTTAGAATTTTGCATATCTAAATCCTTATTTTGAATATGATATGCCAGGAAAATCATCAATTTTTTAAAATCTACTATCAATTGGTTTATTATTTTCTCCTTATAGTGGTTAAAAAAATTGTTTTAGTTAACTGGAGCTTCCAGTTTATCAAAATTTTACTGAAGTTACCTAAACTGTGTAATGACATTTCAATTACCAAGCATGTCTGTTCATCTCCATGGCCTAACCGTCCTCCAGGACCATGACCACAGGTGTAAACCTGCCCTTTTTGAGACAGAAACACTGAGTGAAATTTACAAAGCACCACCTATGAGGAAAAAAAAGAATATTAGTAATATTCCTGAATAAACTATCCTTTATTTTATAAAAAAAAGAAATAGTAGAATAGTGTTAATTGTTTGAGTCGAATGAAGGGATCATGGGGATTCATTTTACAATTCTCTCTTCGAACGCATTTAAAGTTTTCTGTAATAAAAATTAAAAATATACATGTTTTATTTTAAAACAACTAAAAACAGACATATAAGGAAAAGAACAAAGGAGGAATTAAGCATGTGTTACCCACAGGAGGCTAAACATACGAAATGCAAACCTTAAGTCTTCAAAAGTAGTGGCCAGTTGTTTTCAAATTTCATAAAATCTCAAAGAGCAAGAACTGAGCAGAGTGTAATATAAAGCATAAAGAACAGCAAATAGTGATATGCTATTAAAGAAAATAGTGGAAATGTCTTAAGAATATTTTTTAAAAACAAGAACATCACCTATACATGGGGAGTGTCGGGTATACACTATGTCCTTTTTATAGCTCTAATTTGTTCTAATATATCTTTAATATCATAGATGGCTTTAAATAATTTCATATTTATTTTCAAGTTTTTCTCTCTTCCCCACTTCCTTCCTTATCTGCCTCCTTAACACCAACCCCCTTGCCCTCTGACAAACACATTTACGTATTTCCATATTCTTATTAGAAGACAAGGGTACTGAAATGGTTGAACTGCATTAGCAGAAGGCAATAACTGGAAACCAACAGCAGTTTCAAATATATATATATATTTAATCCAACCCGGGCCACACTTGGCTATTTTCCAATGCATCTAATATGCAGTGTATTATTTTACCTTAATACCATTTAAAAATCCTTTTATCTTATTTTTAAACATTATTTGCAAAAACTCATAGACACAGACAACAGTTAAGTGGTTACCAGAGGGTAAGGGAGCAGGGGGGATGGTAGAAGAGGGTAAAGGGGGTCAAATATACGGTGATGGAAGGAGAACTGACTCTGGCACACAATATGATATATAGATGATGTATTACAGAATTGTACACTTGAAACCTATGTAATTTTACTAGCCACTGTCACCCCAATAAATTTAAAAAATAAAAAAATAATAATCATTTGCACTTACATTTTTTATGTCATCTATAAGCATTTCTAACTTAGGATATAAATAGCTGATTGAGAAACAAAGAAATCCTAGAATTGTTTTCCAGAAAAGTCAAGTTCCTTTGGAAAATAAGAAAATTTTAAGCTGAACTGTAAGCTCTATTTATACATATTAAACCACTTGGCGAGTTCTATAAATACATGTGCCTATCATAACTAACACAAAAAGTTATCTCATTGAGGTATAACACAAGTACCTGAAAAGTCTAAAAATAAAACTCAAACTTTAATACAAAGAATTTGTAAGAAAAATATCATGTTATGAAACCAGAAATAATACATTTTGTTCAATTTTATATTCAATATTAGAATCCCATTCTACAATTTCTGGCTTCTACTATATTAAACAACCAAAACCAGAATTTAAGACCTTCCACTTTAAAACCTCTAAATTTTTTTAAGGAGTTAACTGTTCATATGGCTTTTCATCTTATTTCTCAGGAATATATTATGCTAATATTAACAATCTCTTTCCTATGGTAGTTAATTCATTTGGTACTACACTACAGAATCAGCCCTTTTTCGGTGACTAATAGGGCTATCTATGTAACTGGTGCTCAGTAAATATTCCCATACATTTGCTTTCTCTTTTCTGAATGATATTCACTGTTTTCCTTCCTCTCAAACGTGTTCATAGTGCTTGCTTCAACCCTCATTCTGTGGTAAGTAAAATCCCTTACAACCTTAATCTCTTCACAAATACTCTCACTTCCTTGCCTTACCTGAAATGTAGCTTTCTCTTTGGGTATACTGTTTCACTCATAACCCTACAAAGTGGAATACGCTCATTTTTTCCATAGCACATATATCTTAGGACAAGAAGGTACATTCAGCCTCTGGTTTCCTAATGCCACCATTATTCCTTCATTGTTGTGTAAAATCCCTGCTCCTGAAAAAAATCTCAGTTCATGAAATCTGATTATGTCATGTACTAACTCTGAAAAGGAAAACATATCTTTCTGAAGTGCTCAACTCTGATCAATCATTAATAGCTGTTCATGTGTGGAATAACATTTGAAGAAGGATTCTGAAAACCTGTTCAAGCTCAGTTTAAAACACACACACACACACACACACACGCACATGCACACGCACGCACACACACACACACAGCGGTATGGGGAAAGATGAGTATGTCAACAATAGTAAAATCCATGGAAGTAGAAGATATCCAACATAATGATAGAAGATCAAAGATCAAACCTTTACAATTATATCAATTAAGTTTACAATTACTAACATTTGAGTACTTAAGTTCACCTACCTAAAACTAGTAACACTGAGTAATAGTTTCAACACTAGTTTCAACACTAGTAATAGTTTCAACAATAGTTTCAACACTAGTAATAGTTTCAACAATGAATTCACTTGAGAAACAACATGAAGAACTTCTTTTTTTAAGAACTCTTAATTTTTGTAAAAGGACACAAAAGGGAGAAAATCAAAAGAAGTTCTACCTTTTAAAAATTAACTGATATCTGTATAGTGCCTTCTACTTTCTAACACTGCTTCACAAGTATCATAGGTTTATAGTACTTCATAGTCTAAATATGATTGTGGCTAACAAAATCTAGGAATTAGTAAAGTTCTGTTGACTGATTTCTTTATTAAAACATGTTATCATACCTTCAACAAAGTTAGCATAAAACAAATGAAAAGATGAGCTATAAAATACAAAAGTTCTTTTAACCTCTAAAAGTATATAGATTGTACTTCAAAATACCTGCTTAATATAAACCCCACTCCTGGAGAACAGATCCACCAACTCTGGATGATATTTGCTATTCTGGCTTCCATGACCCAGGGTGAAATTTGTATTATCTCCCCAAGTGTAGACATCTGTAGGATCTAAAATGAAAACGAGTTTTTACACTCTTTATAATTTAAAACAAATACCAGTTTAGTTCAATTACAGATATACTCCACTAATCAGTTTACCTCAAATATGACTCTTAACAGGAACTAATTTAACTACCATACTTAGAAAGATGCTGCCAGCACTGCACTGCCTTTTAAATTATGAATCTATTAACATAATTCTAGGAATAAAAAGTTACAAAATCCAAATCAGCACAGGCCTGTCTCAATGTAAGCAACATTTGTTCCTTGTTTCTTCCACAGCTAAAGTTTAACTGCCAAATGAGTAAAATATCCCCTGCCATATCCACTTAGTTTCCAGAAAATAACATATAGTTATTGAAACATAAAACGTTATTAATACATATAAAGGTTCTAAACGAAGCAAATGTGATGTTACTTACTATTCCAACAGAAACATTAACCCTCAATAGTTTGCTCTTGACAAATGCAAAAGTCACCCTACTAATTAGGGTACCCATTACACTGGGATAGAATTTAATCACAGCTAAGTTTATGATATAAATCTTCCTTTTTATTTTGTAAGGCTCATATAATTCCATTACAACTGTAACCTGAAATATGGTGTCCAAGGTAGAAATGAAAATGAATAAGCCCTTACTTAGCTTGATCACCATTAAATACAAATTATACAGTGCCCCCATTTAAATCTCTTCTCTTTTTCCCCCAATTTCCATTTCCAGAGTTCCAAGGGCAAACAAAGTGGAGGGATAGGCAGAACTAGAAGATTGTGTGGCTAGAAGAATCACTTCCTTTTTCCCTCTACCTAAAATGCTGATGTTACCTTCTGGATGCACATTAATGAGACTTTATAGTAGTTAAATTCTATCTGCCTTCCCTCTTTGGCAGTGATTTTACTCTTAGAGACATAATACATTAAAATTTAAAAATGCAAAATAAATCGAAGTGTTCTGAATAGAAAACCAAAATTATCAACCAATATATACCAAAGTAAAAATATTTTATAGATATCTACACACAAATTTTCTCAGCTATTTTAATAAGAATAAAATTTCATTAAAATTTTCTAAGCTGTACCTTAATGGAATACATATATGGAATTTTCTTACCAGTACTTTTGAATACTACATGAGTTGGTCTATCCTTCATCACAAGATCCAAAGCTGACAAGCCTTCTTTATCTTGAATATACAGACTAACACCATGCTGAAAAAAAAAAAAAAAAAGAAGTGTGTGTGGATACATATATTTGTATGTATATATTTTAACAAATGTAACATTTACCTACAATCAGTAATTTCTTATTCTTATTTATCAAAAAGCCAGATGATCAAGCTCATAAATACATTAAAAAATAAACAATAACAATTACCTATGACCATACCCATTTTTTTTTTTCATACACAGAAGAGAACAATAAAGAGAAGTCAAATATCCAATCCTTGGTAGAATAAGGATGGTCCAGAAAACTTGAATAAAATAAGTTACATTTAAAATCAGAATGAAGTAGATGTGAAAAGTTCTCCTTGGGAAGGTTCTTCTAGCTCTGAGTCTGTGTCAGTGTGTATGCACACATATACACTTTTTTATATTTAAAGAGCAATGCTCCATGTCCAGGTAAAGGCTGCAAAGATTTCAAGGCAATGGCAGAATACTTATATTAGGATTTACTGTTTATAAATATAATGTGGTTGCCTATGCTCTGTATCTTTTTCCTTTGAATTCCGTTGTATCTATTATTGACATTAATACAATTATATATTTTTTTCTGTGTGTGATGGTTTCATCTTTCAACTTCAATTTTTATTGCATTGCTTAATTGTGGCTTCTTATAAATCATACAGTTAGACTATATCTTTAAAAAATCTAGAGAGTAAATGAGTGTGAGTGTGTATGTTTTAAGGATGAACTTAAAATAACCTGTAGTTTTATATCTGCACAATTCAAACATGAAAGAGAACATTTTCATTCCCACTTATTTAAGGCAGTTAGCACACCCTATCCCTATGACTACACTTCATCTTTTAAATTATAATGGGAAGAGAGGCAACAAAGAGCTGTGTTCAATTCATATTACTGTTACTTCATTAGTTTTTTAAATATAAAATGTACTCCTTTTCAAGAATAACTTTGAATATTTGCTGATAGTTTACCAAGACATTCAACAATTACTGAGACTTATCTCTAACTAGTGCGAGTCATCACTGGCTGTCCACAGAGTTTGCCGGGTAGTTACAGGCTGAGATGAACTACGACGTTTTTGTTAACTCTGTGACATGTTGGCATACTCTGTGTTACTTAGGAAAGAGGAAATCTCCTCTCACTTCATAACAATGGATTCTAATAAACTAAAACCAATTCTAACTTCACTGTGTTCCAGATGATTATAATACTTGATTTCACAAGGACTGTCAATGAACAGAAAATACTCAAGTTAGTGAGAAAACAAGTAAAACAAAAATCAGAAGTGATCTAAGATCTTAATAAATTTAAAATTGTATGTTGCCTACTACTTTCAAAAAGTTAGATATAATAAAAAACCATGTGGGAAGACCTGAAGTTGGCCTTTTTCACAGTATGAAGGGTAGATTCCATGACAGTATTCCAAGCTATGAATGTGACAAACAGGATCCCAGAAACCTCAATCCCTGGAGAGCTTATTTTGTAAGTTTCATCAATTTGTCCTAAACTTTATTTACATCAACTGGACCCTAGTAAGACTAAATCTATTTGCATTACCTAAGTAGCCCCAACAGCATAAGGGACTAGGGACACTTTTTTGCCTTTAGAGCTTCCTCGATAGGGTGGGCTCTGACACTTTAATATGCACATCTTAAACTCTAAAGATAGTAGGAGGACCAGTGTGTAGTCTATCCCATTTCTTTAAAGATCAACTCTTTACATAATCCCAAAACAGTAGATAAATTCATTATCTTATTATACCATGTTTCCCTGAAAATAAGACCTAGCCGGATCATCAGCCTCTAATGCATCTTTTGGAGCAAAAATTAATATAAGACCCAGTCTTACTTTACTGTAAGACCCGGTCTTATATTATATAAGACTGGGTCTTATTTTACTATAAGACTGTCATACAAGACCCGGTCTCACATTAATTTTTGCTCCAAAAGATGCATTAGAGCTGATTGTCCGGCGAGGTCTTAATTTCGGGGAAACACAGTAACATCTAAGCATATACCAGGTCTATAAGCCTGAGCATTTCATACCAATGTTCTACAACGAGGAGCAAATGGACTTTAGACACACCTATTCCACTGGTAACACGACTGTAGATGCCTGGCTACAAATATAGAAATCTGCTGTTTGTTTTGATTGTCTTCCCCAAAAGCAAAGCATAAGATAAAAACTGGCCTACAGGTAATTTCCTTGGGAAGAGATCCAAAAAAGCAGTGGTAAGAGACCAGGAGAGCAAATCAAGGAAGGAGGTAAAACCAATAGAAGGATGTGTTACTGAGTAGACAGACCACTGTTAAGGAGACTAGTGCACGATCCTGACAGGACAATCTGGGAACCTTATAAAAATGTATCACAGAATAACTGTCCAAACAAGGGACAAAAGGGGGAAGGAAATATTTACCATCAGTTTTCATTATTCATTAGCCAAGAGTTGCTCTACTGGGAGTACTAGTGCTCCTGTACTCTTGACTGGTCATGCATTTGCCAAGTGCTGGGGCATAAGACGCATGCAGTACAAGCCAGAAACAAGGTGCGGATTATACCTACACAAAGGTACAGGAAGCCTTTTCACAATTGGTTACCACAGCTGTGGCCAGATATGAGAAGTGAAGCCAAGATGACATGAAGTGGTTCAGCAGAAATAGCTCAATCACTAACCTTTCCAAACTGGTTATGAGCAAAGTTGAATGAGTTTAATACGGCTCTCTGGCTACTGCTGCTCACATACTACCAAAAAGGTCAGGATCAAAATATCCTGACACCACATAATTTCCAGTGGGGTAAAACAGGGATGTATTATTCTACTCTCCTTTCAAGCCTATTCTTTAAAGCTTTGATAGTACTTTTGGATAAATTGGCTAGATGCCCTGCTACTAAAGAATACAGGAAAATAAATTCTTTTATATTCAAATGAAATGGTTTTAACATCATAAACCAGGAATAGTTTTAATAAACAACTTATCCTGTATCTAATTATTCTGGGGGTGGGAGGTAGTGGGAAGGGCACAGGACAAGGGAACTTCAAATCAGTTATTCTGTTTATAGTTATTCTATTGTAGTTTGAGGAGACTTGTCTTATTTATAATTTGACAATTAACCATTGTTGTTTTGGTTCATGACCTGGTTCTCCACTCTACTATTCTGTGAGGTATCTGATATACCTCTAAATAATATCTTTTGCTTAGGTTACCATAATTGGTTTTTGTTGCATGAAAAAAAGAACTCTAATATACCAGCGTTTATTAAGCACTTTCCTATTTGCTTATTTAATTCTTTGGTTTTGGTCTCTCTCCTCCTACTAGAATAAAAACTCAAAAAAAATGGATTTTGTCTGTTTTGTTCATTGCAATATCCCTAGCACTTAGAATACTGCCTGGTACACTTCAGGCAACTCAAAAAAATATTTTTGTTCCCAATACTTTATAAATAGTATATCATCTAATCCATACAACCTTATGATTCAGTTAGTTCTTTCATTTACAAATGGGGAAATATTAAAGCAAGTTTTTCCAGACTAGTAATGTAGGTAAACCACCAGTATTAAAAAAACAATGGTATAGCAATAACAGATAACAGCAGGACCCTTCAAGCATAAACTTTTGTGAACCATGCATCCTGTCATAGACTCAATGAGCCAAAGAAAAGTAGCATAATACAGGCCGTTTTTACTCTAGCTTTTGGCAGATAAGTTTCTGCTAAGGTATTTTATCTTTGGCAATCTGAAACTGATTGTATGGATGTATATTTTTTGTACAATTTGTTTGGCACCTAGTTTAAAATGTTTATAGCTATAAGGTTTCTATCAAATACAATTCATTTAAAAATGTGTATTTCTGTAGGGTCTCTTTCTGCCAATCCATAATACCTTAAGAGCTATAGCTGTCATCTGAAGTAGAACTGACATGAACACCACATCAAAAAAGCCTGGGACAAAGCAAAGAAGAATGTGGTATACTAAATAGATGAAAGGTTTCTGTGGAAATATTTTATCAGTGGAATGCAATGATGTTAGATGTCTACCTCTGATCAATAGGAATCTGATGATAATAAAAGACTAATGGCAAGCTAATGGCAGGAAGCCCAAGGCACAACTTTCTGACATCTCTTAGCCAAGTTGGTGAACATGACTGAGGATTTCTAAAGGGAAATGAAACCTCAAAAGGAGGAAAGGTCCAAACTTCAGGCCAGATGCTATTTCAAACTGAAGCCATAAATCCTAACACCTGAATGGCAACCAACAGGTGGACAAGAGAAATATTAAGAAGCACAAGTGTGGATCAGGTCAGCAACCATTATTTCCTGAGCTGGAAGACATCATCTGTGAATGAATTGCTGACAGGAGAGCAAAGGCTTTGGTTGTGCACAGGGCTGATATTCAAGCATTTGCCCTTGCAATGGCATCACAGTTAGAAACATCCCCAGAAGAATTCAAAGTATCACAACACTGGCTGGATGGCTTCCCTCAGCGATATGAACTGTCTCTAAGAAGATCGACGGGCCAGCACAGTGGCTCAAGCGGTTGGAGCTCCGTGCTAACTCCGAAGGCTGCCGGTTCAAATCCGACATGGCTCTCAACCACAAGGTGGCCAGTTCGATTCCTCCAATCCCACAAGGGATGGTGGGCAGCGCCCCCTGCAACTGGCAAGGGCGACTAGACCTGGAGCTGAGCTGCGCCCTCCACAGCTAAGACTCAAAGGACAACAACTTGAAGTTGAATGGCACCCTCCTCAACCAAGATTGAAAGGACAACAACTTGACTTGGAAAAAAATCCTGGAAGTACACACTGTTCCCCTATAAAGTCCTGTTCCCTTTCCCCAATAAAAATCTTTAAAAAAAAAAAAAAGATCGACAACACTGTTCAAGCTGGAAGATACTGAAGTTATTAAACGTGTACTTGCATTCAAGTCCTTTGTTGATGGCATCGACTTTTCTAAATGCCAACTCTCCAACATGATTGCTATGGATGAAACTGCAGTGTTTATGGGCCAAAGATCTCAAACGACAATTGATCAGAGGGGTGCCTCGTCAATCTACTACATTCCCTCACTGGTTACGAAAGTGCATGTGTTACCTGTATTTTGGCAATTTGGATGGAAAGAAAGCCCCACCTCTAATCATCACTAAGGGCAAGAAAGATTAGGTTGAACATGTTTCAGGCTTTTATGTTCTTGAAAATGAAAAAGCCTGGCACACACAAGCAGTTAGAAGGAAGTGGGTCGATTTAATTCTGCCACTTGTTTTGCGAGGTGGCCAAAGAGGTCTGCTAGTCTGGGATTCAGCCAGCACTCACTTCGATAAAGACATGAAGAACTTCCTTGCACAGAGAAGAATAGATCAAATAATGATTCCCGCAGGAATGACTGCCTATCTCCAGACACTTGATATTGCAATAAACAAGCCATTCAAGGAACATTTGAGCATGGAAATCAATGACTACGTTGAAAATAGAATGGAGAGAAATCAGCGTGGAAACTGAGAAGCCTAGCCTGCAAGAGGTCATGACTTGGGTGAAGAATTCATGCGATAAAATCACTGACAGCTGTGTTGCCAATGCACTACGAGCAGCTACATGGACAAGAAGTGCTCATTTAAGGAGAGCTCTATTGCTGGACATGAGAGATTGGGGCCAATGGTTCTATAGGAAATGGAGTCGCAAGAAATTCAAGCTGGAATTCAGGGTTTGGAAAGTTATGACGATGTTCCAAAAGAAGATGACATGACTGTATTTGAATAAACGTAGATTTTCATACATGAATAAATGTACACTGTCGTACATGAATAAATGCAGATTGTTGTACATGGAAAAAATAAGACATCCCCTGAAAATTAGCCCTAATGTGTCTTTTGGAGCAAAAATTAATATAAGACCTAGACTTATTCTCAGGGAAATATGGTATATACTGAAAATTATTTTGATCAGCAAATGTTACTACATAAAGACCACTATGTAAAGACTTTCTTAAAAGTCAAAAATAGATGAAGACACCAAAGATGAGCTCCCTAATGTGACCACACATTCCTTGGGAACAGAAACTGCTTTGTTTGTCTCTGGATCCTCCACAAACAGGACAAAATGCCAATACAAAAAAAAAAATCTTTCAATTTAAAACTCATGACTTCTGATAGTGAATATTTAATTTGCATTCAATAGTAAAATGACATTGGGTATACCCCAAAACACTTCATTTTTTAGCTACAAGAAATCTGGATTTCATATACCTGATGGGCAATTACAAATAAATTAAGCTGATTCTAATTATTAATTTTTTTAAAGAGTATAAACACTTTATCCTAGCCAAACAAGAAATAACATACCATTCAAAAACTTGGTCCCTAAGTGATGTACATGTAGTTCAATAACCAGTGTCCTTTTAAAGTAGCTAAAATGGTTATTCAAAGTGAACCATATTTCTTAAAAGTACTAAAGGATACACAGTATTGATTAAACGATAAAATGTCTGAGATTTACTTCAAAATAATATGGGATGGAGAAAATCAGTGGGACATACATAACACAAAATTAGCCAACAGTTCATTGTATCGTGTAAACTTTGGTATATGTTTAAAATTTTACATCATAAGAACTTTAAATTAAAAAAAATATGGGATTTGAATTCTAAAGATGAATTACAGCAATGAAAGTAAAAATTAATAAAAACTCAAAATTTTTTTGGAAAGTATGTTGCATATATGAAAAAGATTAAGAAAAATATATGCCAGACCCAACAATTTTAAATAAACAAATGACACTTACCTTCAATAGAGACCAAACACAATCAATATGTCCATAAAATATGCTTCTGTGCAAAGCTGTCCATCCTGACTCCATGTCTTTCACCAATGGATCCACTCCTTTCTCAATAAGCCATTCTAACACTCCTTTCTTCCCACAGGAGGAAACGAGGTGGAGGGCATTTCTGCCAAAGGCATCCTTGATAGTTACAGCATTGTAACAATGACTGGAGAGAAAGGCCTTAATCTGGTTTTCACTCCCCTTGGTCACCACAGAAAGGATATCCAAAGCATGCTGCAGGGATCGACACTTGGATGTGCAGTCAGGGATGGAAGAATTCATCCTAATTTTTTTTTTTATACTGCTTTCTTCTTCAGAATAGTCATACAAGACTAATTTTAAAAAATGAAAAAGCCAGGATACAAAGATGCTTTCAGAAAGATTTATAGAGAATGAATGGCCTGTTTAGGATTTTAACTTAAATCCTCACAGCAAAAGTATAAAATTATAAATCTTTGTATAATTTATTTTGGCACTTAAATCAAAAAATTATAAATAGCTCTATAAAGTTTATATCAAATACAAGTTCTTTATTAAAAAAATACAACTGTGCGCAGTTTATAAATTATTCCTGGAGTCAAGCACCAAGGGGGAGTGAGGAGGGGACCTCCCCCTCCACACTGTCTGATCCTTTTAAATATCCATAATTGCAAGGGTGACCTATAAGAAAAGGGGAAAGGAAGTTTAAGTAAAAACACAAAATTTATCTCTCACTATCCTCAAGTACTTTACTGTGCAATTACCTCAATATTTAAATACCCCTAATTCCTATTTCAAAAAAAAAGAGCCTATCAACTTTCACCTTCACATTTATAGTGTTCTATATCTACAGCAGTCATTCTCACCTTTTTTCCACTCTCATATTTAAGGTTAACCTCTGTGTCTGTACTCTGGAGTCCACCTCTTTCCTTCCAGAACTTTCATTCTTTCTTGCCTGTATATTTACACTCTACTGGCTATGTCCCTACAAGTTACACACACACCTAAACCCACCATCTTTATAGGAACCTCATCACAAACCTTTCCCCCTTAAATCTGTACCACCATCACCACCATCCACCCACAATAACCAACACTTTCAAGATTTAATTTTTACTAAGTCCCAGGTACCATACTAACTAACATTCTCTCTGCTCAGAAGGTCCTTCAATATAGGAAATGATAATTAAAGAACATGTATCAAAACAACTGGAGAGCTATACAGAAAAATATAACTGTAAATACTTAGTTTATACCTTAAACCAATATAAATTCTAGATGGCTCAAAGACAAACATAAAAAATGACATCACAAAAGCTCTAGATGAAAACACAGGAGACTCTTTTACATAATCTCAAAGAACAAAAGGACTGTGTAAGTATGATCTGAAATTTAAGTTATAAAAAAAAGAGTACTAAATTCAATCAGTTTAAAACCTATATCAAAAACTTTTAAAGACAAAAAAACAGCAAAAATCTTCCTTTATATAGCCTCTACAAATCATCATGAGACCAACAGAATAAAAGTCAGACTATTACATTTTTCAAAAACAAAAAATAACTTAAAATGCATTTTTAAAAAGAGGCTCACCTCACACAAAAGAAATGCAAATTAAAACTATGAGATGCCATTTTGTACCTATCAGAATGGTAAATATCAAAAAGTTAATATTGCTATGTATTGATACAGTTGTGAGGAAACAAACTCTACACGATTGCTGATGAAAGTATAAATTAGTATCACGTCTATGTAGAGTAATTTAATAAGATTTATCAAAATGTAAAATACACTTTTCTTCTGTCCCAATTTTACTCCTAGAAATTTACCCTGTAAAAATATATCCATGTATGAAATGGCCTAAGTACAAGAACATTCACTGCATCATTGTTTGAAATAATAAAACATGGGAAAAACTAAATAGTTAAAAGAACTATGGTATGCTCATGCAACAGAATATAATTTATGTATCAGAAAGAATGAATCAGCTATATAATTTGATACAAAATAATCTGCAAGACATTGTAAAATGTCTTTTCAAATGGAATGCATTTCTAATATCATTTGTGAGAAAAATGTATATGTATGTACATGTTTATGCTTGAATATGCATGAAAGAGGTCTAGAAAAACACACCAAATATGGTGAATAGTGGTTGCTCCAGGGAAGGGCACCAATGGTTGGAGACAGAAATGGAAGGCAGACTTACTTTTTACTGTGAACCCCTTTTTAATGCTTTACCATGTGCATGTATACCTATTCAGAAAATAAATGTGTAAAAAATATAAATAAATGCTAATATTGAGGGTGCCAAAAAAAATGTATACACATTTTAAGAAAGGAAAAAACTGTATTAAAATTGTAATACTCAATATATACCAATAAAAAAATAATGTATACAAGTCCTGTGTATACATTTTTTTGGAACCCCCGGTACATTGATTAGAGAGGCCATTGGAAAGTATAGAAAACTCAACCATCATACATGAGCCTCTACCTTCCTTTTTTCCAATGTGCTACTCTATCTCCTTTGTTCCATTCAGACCTAGAGAAATGAATATCATTTGTCAACTATTTGAAAACTACTATTCTTCAGTTTCTTCACAACCTGTTAGAACACTAACCACCAGTACATTGGAAATTTCATATATCTAGAGTGGACTACTTTACACTAAGCACTTCTCATCATTTCTTTATTTATCATCTCCTAATTTTTATCTTCTCCTTTCAGTATTTTTGTTCTCTGGATTTTAAATGAGTAGTCAATTCATTTATAATGCCTAGATTTTCAAAGCTTTTTAGCAGAATTTCTATGTAAATTCTCTTCTCCAAGATATCAAACTATTATACTTATAGTCCCCAAAATATTTTTTTAATTTTAATTTATTTTGAGCATTGATTTGAACCACAAGCAAAGAATGTGGTAGTTAGATGACATAAAGAAAAATGTACCAAAGCCTCAAGTAGTTTAAACTGTTAAAACTGGAACAGGATATATGGCAAAATTCAAATATAGTTAATTTCATTCTGTTGAGGTTCTAAAATTTTGCCATCGTTATATTTTCAGAGTCTTCACAATACCTGAAAGGAACTACTTATTGTTGAATCACTCAAACCCTATATGAAAGAATTAAGATACAACAGGCAAGATCTCCCTAATTTGTTACTGCATAATTTAAACATTGAAAGGGAAAATAAAAGGAATATTAAATATAAAAGTGATACCATAATAAAATACATATATAGAGAGAAGCACACAGAATTCTATAAACATTAATATGGACGTGACTAAGAGCTATCATTTATGAGAGCTCTACATATTTGGATTCAAATATAGCAATGCTGGCTGCTACCAATTACGTAACTGTGAAAATTACGTAAACTCTCCAAGCCCTCACTCATTTCCTCATCAGAAAATGGAGACAATACCACTAACCTCACAGAGTTACTGTAATGATAAATAAAACTGCTTAGCATGGTACCTGGCACCAAATATGCATTCAAGAAACATTAGTTTTTATTACTATTATTTCTTCAATAATGAAAAGGTAGCACATTTTAATCCCAAAGTTCATGTTTGAACTTCAGTTTCTCCACCACCTGCTTTCCATGTGTACCTTCCCATGAAACTACCCATGACCTCCAAATTGCCAAATACTTTTGGATACTTTCATGTCTTATCTTATTTGACTTCCCCATTTTTGAGTCATCAACATCTCATTTTCCTAAGGAGTCTTTTAGAAAGGGATGCTGAAAGCCATTTAAGCATGGGATCTCTCTCCTATCACTTCTTCTGACCTTCCCCTGACCTTCAAATTCTAGGTTTCTCTCAATGTTCCATCTTCAGTCTTCTTCTACTCTCTACCTCATATTCTCCCTGGATGATTTCAATCTCTCTTGTTAATTTTAGCCTACATGCTTAAAATCCCCAAATCTGTCTCCTGCCCTCATGTCTGTCCTAAATTCCAGACCTGTATTTCCAATGCTTAGTGTAAATCTTATTTATGCATTCAACAAATGCATGTTGAGGGCAAAGAAAACAAAGGAAATCAACATTTATTAAGCATCTAATACATAGTGGATATTTCACACCACAGAGATTAAGCCACCCAAATCACATCATCAGTAAGAGTTAGAATTCAAATACAGATCTGTTTAACAGTCAAATCCAAGCAATCTCTACAATACTACACTGCTTCTCCAGGGCATCCACAGTAGGTTACAAGGTACTAGGAATACAAAAATAAATAGGACTTAAAGTACAGGTTCACAGATAAATATTTAAGTGAAAGTATAGCTCATTTAACAACTGAACTGATTGAACAAAATTTATTATCTATTACATGGTCTGTACCATCAAAGAAAGGGTAGCAGTTTTGCAAAAGAGACTCATTTTTTTTCAGCAAGTAATAAAAATATGACTATAAACCTATTGTAAAGATAAAACAAGTGACACACAGGAATGGGGAATGAACAAGAGGAATCTAGGGAAGATTTCCCTCAGGAGATGTATACAGTAAGACTTAAGGTGAGTACATGTTTGCCTGATAAATTCAGGGTGAGTAAGCATTTCAGGCTGAGGAAACAGTAAATATGAAAACACTAGAATAATCTTGGTCCATTCTGAAAATTCCAAGTAATTCAGAAGACAGAAATGAGTAAGGCCTAATACATACACAAGGATGAGCTACATTATGAACAGCATTATGTGCCTTTTTTAGGGATAAAGAAAGTGTGCATTTCAGAGATACATTTAGGATCTTGAATTGAGAAGGGGTGGTGATAACTCCCAGGTTTCTGGTTTGATTACAGGTAAGGCAACCAATAAGAATATGGGGTGAATACTCTGGAAATCAGAAAAACAAAACAAACTTAACAAAGGAACAAATAAAAATTAAAGTTGAAAATTTCTGTTTTATATGTGATGAATATGAAGTGTGGATGGGAAACTGAGTTGGAGGGGTGTAGCCAGCTACAGGCAATTGTTCAACCTTGAAGGCTGGTCCACCACAAAGGTGTTCGCCAGTGGAGGTTGAGCCCTCAACAATTGCTCACAATCCTACTTATCCTTGGTTAAGTGTTATTTTCCAAAAACACAAATCTGATCATGGTACTCTCCGACATATCCAACCAAAATGAACCAGTATCTATGCAGACACACCTTGGAGATTGCAGGTTCGGTTCCAGACCACCACAAAAGCAAGTCCTAATCTTTTTGCTAGTGAGAACTCCCGCCTTCAATTTATAAAAAAGACACTAACATCTGTGAAGTGCAATAAAATAAGATATGCCTGTATTTCATGTGCTAAGAATAGTAGCACCACCTCAGGAAGACGATGGCAGACGATGACCATGTAAAGTTCATTCTGAATTCAGAACACCTGAGCTAGTAACCCAGGTACACCACTAACTAGTTAGCCAAACGACCCTGGGCACGTTATACGGTGGTACCTTGGTTTTCAAACATAATCCATTCCGAAGACTATTCGAGTCCTGAAAAGTTCAAAAACAGCCGACAGCTAAGCCTCAGGATCTTGCACTCAGCGGAAGCCACATGACATGTTCGACTTCCAAGGCGTGTTCAAAAACTGAAGCACTTACTTCTGAGTTTACAGCGTTCGTAAACCAAAATGTTCGTCAACAGAGACGTTCGAAAACCGAGGAATACTGTAACTTTCTAAGCTTCAATGGTCTCATTTGTAAAGGGATAACAACTATTTATCTCCTAAGTTGTTCTGGAAAAAATAAGACAATTCATTCCTAACAAATGTTAACCAAAAAAAAGGAGGAAAGGGGGGGCAGCCGTTTTGTTCAGTGGTTAGAGCGCAGTGCACATAACACCAAGGTAGCCAGTTCAATTCCCACATGGGGCAGTGAGCTGCACCCTCCATAACTAGATTGACTTGGAACTGAACCGCGCCCCTCACAACTAGATTGAAAACAACTTGACATGAAGCTGATGGGTCCCGGAAAAACACACTGTTCTCCAATAAAAAAAAAAAAAGGGAGAAAGAGACATATGTGTATACAGGTCAGAAAACGGCATAACTATTAGTAGGTCCTTTCTGTTTGGAATGATTTTCACCCAAACCTTTACAAGGCAAAACATCTAATACATACCAGACATTTTTCATCGCAGAAAGCCAACTGTCCATGGCTTACAAACATATAATAGCATCTATCATCTTTCATATGAATAAGCATAGTGCTTTACATAATTCAACTAATTTAATTCTCTTTTCAGCTTCATTAATGCCCATGTAGATATGATTAGCTTCATTTTACAATGAGGAAATAAATTGGTGTAAAATTTAATTAAGTAGGCTTATGTAAAGATTACTCTGGATTCTACCTATAGTACCGAAAATACTCTCTTAAAATGCAGTTAGGAAACCTTCAGTGAAAAGTAGAAGAGTGTAGTAGAAAAAATTACCCTTATTTGTAGTCATAGAATTGGGTTCCTACTATCTAAACCTGTGGCCAAGTAACTTAATCTCCAAAATCCTCAATTTCTACATCTGCAAAATGATAATAACCTGCCTTATAGTACACTTTTCCTACGATTTTAAGATTTTAAGCTCCTTAAGAAAGGGGAGGAGAATGCCATATTCATATTTCTCACAAATATATACATATTTACTAAGTAGGTTTACTTTTTTTAAAGAGCTCCCTAAAACCAAAATATCTTCTCTATCAACTTGCATCTATATTAACTGTTACAAAGACACAAATTATAGTGGCACATAAGGAAAGAATTTAAAATTTTTTTAATTCTTTCTGTATGACCAGAAAATAGTTCACCTAATTTTAAAACACAAGCCCTAACTATGTTAGGAAATTAATAATTTAGCTTTATAATACATAATAATTTAGCTGCTGACCCGTATTTCATTCTAATATTTTCTCAAATATCCTCTGGGTACAAGAGATAACTAATTCAGTACTCTATCAGTGCAAAACAGTTTCAAAAAAGAAAACTCCCAAAATTTTAGGGTGCAAGCACATCTCTAGATGTGGCAATGAATTACTGCCACATTAAGGAAAATACACTAACTTCGATATAATTTATAATTAACCAAGTAACTCTGAGCTCCGTTATATAATAATTGCATTCATTTGTGGTCTGTTGAACTTTATGGTCTCAAAGCACAATGAAGGTTAAAAATGCAATTGAGTTCCTTTCGTAGAATTTAGCATACTGAAATCCCTCAATACAAGTTTTTAAAGAAATTTTTAAATAACGAAAGATCCATTTTTTAAATTTATTGAAGTAAACTCTGTTTTGACTACAGTTTCTGCGAATATCTGTAATAGAATTATTTTTAGAAAAATAGTTCTTTCTGCCCTCATCTACCTTTATATCAGTTTCTAAAACCACTCAGGGAATTCAAAATAAAAAAAGGAGTGAAAACATCAAGAAGGGGCTATGCAAGGATGTGAATTTACACACCACGGGCAGAGAAGCACTACCACCAATAAAAGTCACATTCTTTCAGTTTTATGATAAATTTCCATTTTTCAAATACCCTACTTCGAGGCATGAAAAAAAAAAGGTGCTACATCAATCTGCTTCCAAAAAAATATCCTGTCTGGTTCACACACGAAGTTTTATGAACTACGTCGGAAAACAGGAGTCAGGGATGTCCAGGGTTATCTATTTCCCTGCTGGAGTAAAACTTTTTTAGAACCTGACAACATGATACAACAACAAAAGGCCTCTATCCTGTGTCCTCCTTAACCCTCCCCACTCCCCCCCCCCCAAAAAAACCGGTTCCTTTTCATACAGTCAATTCATAGTAAATTTCACAGTATCCACAGAATGGACTAAAACTGTGTGACCCTACGAAGGGGATAACACCTGGAGGCACGACTTCAAATTCCAGGCTGGAAGGAAAGGGACTCGGGACAACTATCTGAAAACCAGCAAAGTAACAGCGTTGGAGGGCGTATCAGGCAGGTCCGCAACGTAGCTCGTGGCGTGAACAGACCATTCATTAGCTGAGGGATGCGGCGTGAAGGCGGCTGCAAGGACCCGGGACACTCCAACCGCCCCGCGACGCCTCGCGCGAAGCCCGGCAGCCCCGGCGCAACTGGGTTCCCTCCGAGCGGCCCACCCGCGCCACTGGAGTCCGCGATCACCCGCACCCTCTGGAAAGTGAATACTGTCCCATCCACCCCCCGCCCCGGGCTGAAGGCACACGGTCGCCTCGGCCCGCTCCGCACGGTCCGGCCGCGCCGAGCCCTCCCTCACCAGTCGCTAGATGAAAGTGCGCCGGCGGTCTCCTCGGAGGGGACACACGGCCGCGCAGGAACTCATCCTCAGTGAAGGCAACAGGAGGGACCGAACCGCGCCAGTGGGAGGCTGATCCCCAGACCCCGCTGAGCTCTGGAGGCGGCTGCAGCTACAGCCGCGATTACAGTCACCGCGAAAAAAGAGCAGGGAAAAAGGGCCGGCGCGGGCGGTACCCAGGAATAAGAACATCGTTGATTGGCTCGGGCTTGTGTATGACTCATGAGGATTGGCTGCTGCCTGTCTAGAAGGCCTCGCGTGGCAGCACCTAAGCTGTTGCCCTTCCCGGGATCCCTAAAGGGAGAGTGACCCTGCCGGCCTTGGGGTCTTGGGTGCGAGCCGAGGACGCTAAACCAGCAGCGGTGGTGGAAATGCCCTTTTCGGGGTCAACTATCGCCCAGGTATTAACATAGCTCTTCCAGCATCTGGAGACTCGGAATACAGGAGAAACTCGGGTGGAGAGACAGAGCCCTGGAAGACCTGGCCGAATGCCTCGGGTAGCCGGTCACCACAGCAGGAGCCAAAGGCGTAGGGATCTTGCACAGAAGAGTTGCCACCAGTCGCCCTACCAGTGCGGTCACGGGAAAGCCAAAGGCGTTGTCTCTAGGAGACGCAGCCTCGCCCCTCCCTGGCCAGTTTGTACACCTAGATTGTCTGAGAGTCACTCCCTTAGTCAGAAGGTATCACTGCCTTCTTAGGGTCAACTGTGGGACCGGCTGCTGACCCGGGTCACGCAGTTCAGTGCCCGATGCCGGGCTTGCACTACGCTTTTCCCCTTTAACTCTGCATCCAATGCAACGTTTTAAAAGTGGACACGTAAAAAATAAATAAATAGTAAAATAGGAAAGAAAAGTAGCCAATAATTGACACTAGGGTACCGAACGGGAAACATACTGCTGCGGAATGCCTCATACAGGAAGGCACTCACTGAATGTTTGTTGAAGGAGGGGCAGTGTGACTCAAACAACACTAGGATTTAGGAGTTGGCTGTACAGCCCTGCCACGCTGTCAATAATACAAACCACTTAGTCTCCTCGAAACAAAGGAGTTGGACTAGATGTCTTAAGGACGGCCTGTTCAGCTTTACTCACCTTTTTTGTAGCACAAGGAAGCTCAAAGCCACATGGCTGATTAGTGAAAAGAGAAGAGCTCTCCTGTTGCCCCTTCCTCGTACAATATTCTGTCTCTTTTCCCCTTATTCTGGTGCCCTATTTCCTACTTTGACATGTAACAAAAAACAGTTTCTAATGTAAAAATTGAGTGATTTCTGAAAATAAGCTATATATGATGACTTTTACATTCATGAACAAAGAAGCCAGTAATGGCAAGTAAAGCTAATAATGTAAATAAAAGCATTGACCTAGGTTGAAATCTTTTATCTGTCTGTTATTTGTATCTGGACAAGTTACTTTTCTGAAGCCTCAGCTTCCTCATTTGTAAAATAGCAATAATGAATTTTAGGGTCACGAAAATGCAATTATACAGAGATATACATCACTTAACAGATTGCCTAGCACACAATAATATAATACATCTTATAGCAAATGTTACTTTTTATAAATAAAGAAGTATTTACCTAGCAGCGGAATTATTCCAAGCACTCATTCATTCATTTTCATAATTGCCAAGTGCCAGATAGCTGTGGTAAGCACTGGGGACCCAATAGTGAACAAAAACACGTATCGATCCAGATAATCCCAAACCTAAGACTAGATTGCAACGTTTACAAGTAGTACAATGAGTACACTGATGAATTTAATCTGACTTCCCAAAAGAAGTGACACTTGAACTAAATCCGAAGAATGAGTAGGTTATAACTAGATAAAGCAGGAAAGGGATGAAGCAGGCCAAGGGATGTGTAATTGCTCCTCCTTTTCCTGGAAAATGAGGTGCCTTCAAAGACACTGGTTATTTGGGGGCGGCAGGATGGCTCAGTTGGTTAGAGTGTGAGCTCTCAACAACAAGATTGCCAGTTCGATTTGCGCATGGGATGGGGGGCTGCGCCCCCTGCAACGAAAATTGAAAACAGCAACTGGACTTGGAGCTGAGCTGCGCCCTCCACAACTAGATTGAAGGACAACGACTTGGAGCTGATGGGCGCTGGAGAAACACACTGTTCCCCAGTATTCTCCAATAAAAATTTAAAAAGATACTGGTTATTTGTAGGACAGAATATTGACATGATTAGGAAATAGCACAAATGAAATACAATTAAATGAAAACTGCATTGTAGATGTGTTTAGGGAAAGAAGAGGTCAAAATTGGACATTTTGTTTGGTTTTTAAAATATTTGTGTTTATAATAGAAAAAAGAGAAATATACCAATTACAATGATTATCTCTGTGTGGAATTATGGGTGATTCTTAATTTCTATCATTTTGAATTTTGTAATTAATTTTTTTGCAGTAATTAAATGTTACTTGATCAATTTAAAAAATCAAAGTTTGGAAAAATAATTGACTGGAATTTCTAAAGACTTAAAGGAAGAAATTTAGAGACAGCTTTCAAAGACTGCAGTGATTTAGATGGGGAAAAGTAGAAGAATAGCCCAGGCATCAGGAATGGAGTTGGAGATGAGCCCAGACGAGAGCACTGCAGAAATGTTTTTAAGTCACATAACATTTGCAATAACCCCTAAATGCCATTTTTCCCGAATTGAATTAATAACGCTATGTTTCATAAACAAAATGGATTTTGTTGTCATTCAAGTTGTATAGAAGAGATAGAAGAGAGAATATCAGAACTTTTATGGTTCCCATTTAGCAAAACCCGAACCTGATTAGGTTCTGCAAGCATAGTTATTACTACAGGAAGGTCAGCAGTGCAGCTGGTCTAGAGATCACTAGAACCTTATTGTTTGACCTCATTCTCATTTGCTCCAGATGGCCTTCCATGTGAGAAACCCTTGGCTGGTTGAAGCTTCCTGACACACAACTCAGCTTTGCCATTCAGGAATATATCACTGAGCTCCCTCTGCCTCAAGGTCAAAAATTCCAGGTGCACTTGATGGACTTATACTGGCTCAGATTAGGTAAGGAGTCAGGGGTATCATGATTGATAAACTCTATTAGAATCTTACGGTTGAAGCAGAGTGCAGAGATGTTCCCCCAAAGAAGGCTATCAGATCCAGGATATGTGGTCCCAGCTGCATTCTTCCTATGTAATGGTTATCCTTCAAATCCTCACTGAGAGGAGGCCACCTCCTCACCAAACTGTGAAGCCTTCTCTGATGCCCTTTCCTAACAGTTATCCCCTTCTCTACAACTTCTATGACTTACTCATATTATTGTGACACACTATATTGTTTTTAGATTTATTAGTTTTACATGTGGATGCAGTAAAAGCAAGGACTCTAGAGGCAGACTGCTTGGATATAAAATTTTACTCCTTACTAGCTGTGAAACCGCAGGCAAGTTACATAACCCCTTTAGATCTCAGTTTCTCTAACATGGGATTAATAGTCCTTTTTTCATTAAGTTCTTATGAAGTTTAAATGAGATGATTTCTGTAAAACTCTTAGTAGAACTCTTTGCACTTAATAAAAGTTGACATACCTCAAGTCCTTTGGATGGATATATTTCCAAGAGAGCATCTGAGGGGTGGAAGACACAGGAATGACCCACAAGATGGCAGTGTTTGAATATAACTTTAGAACTGTATAAGCTTGAAAACAGACTCCACCAACAAATCTAAAAATTCAAGGCAACTACTGGAGAAATTCGAAATTCAAGGCAAATTCAAAGCCTACATCAAACAAGCAAAACTTGTGAGAAATAAAACCGATGAATTTGGTAAGCTGAGCATTCTTTTATAATCATAACAATCTGAGCTCACCATACTCTTCTCCTTTGCTATGACTAAGAATTTGCTATGACTAAGAATTTGTAGTATTCCTGTAAGTCAGCCCATCTAACTTAAAATTGTATGTATTCCTTCTTTACCTGTGTGGGGGAGGAAGAAACTTTCCTCTACCCTTAAAGTTCTTTCGGCTGGCCTTATGATCAAATCGACATGAGATAAATTAGCAAGAGAGAATAACCAAATTTAATGTATGCATATGTATGGGAACCCCACATACATGAGAGAGTCAGAGAGCCCACATGCATGAGAAGCTCAGAGGCAGAAAGGGAAATGGTATATAAGACGTTATGAGCTAGGGATGAGGTAAGGTGTGTTGGGGGCTCCAAAGTATCATTTCAGGATAAGAGTAGATGTTTAGTAAGTAGAAGTTTCTCCTGCCCTATAGCTAGGTCAAAAGAGGTTATCTCTGATAATCTCTTATTATGGGCAAAGCCCCTAATTCAATTTCTTCTAGGTTGTTAAGAGCGGGGCAAAAATTTCTCTTGACCCCTCAGCTAAAATTGCCTTTAGCTCAAAACAATCTGCATACCACAGAGGCGTGTCATGGAGTAACTAGTTCTGAACCCCCATACCTAACTGCATAATTAAACAGGTTATTATCACCACTGCTTGCTTTGAAAAATAAAGTAAAACAAGTTTGATCTGAAATGGCAAACTGGCACCTACTGTAGCCTTCTCTTCATGCCACAAATCTTTAGACCGGGCAGAAAAGACATATTCAAAATAATTAAATTCACAAGTGCATTAGAAAACAAGGTTAGTTACTCATGGTCCAGAACTTACAAGGATTCCCTGAAAGATGGATAGAAGGCTGTATTGGATGGAAAAAAGGATTAACAGCTCCAAACAAAAAGAATACAGGACTGCTATGAAAGGTAGTAGCAACACCAAAAGTATTTCACATCTACAGGTGGCTATTAGGAACAGGAAAAAGTCCAGACTAAACCACAAAGAAATTGATTGGAGTATCACAGCAGGAGCAGTGAGCCAGCTGAAGTTTCCTCATCATCCATCGCATGATAGCAAAAGAGGTATTTGTCTCTAGGTAGAATATAGGACAGTGCCCACGTGGCTGGTGACACCTGGAATAATCAGGAAACTTATACTCGGAACACTAGCCACTAGCTTCTCCTGTTCAGCAGCATGCCCACCCTTCCCCATACCTCTAAAGAATGACAGGTATTCAGGAGGTGACAACAGATATTATTACTCCCTTCAGGGAGAGTGTACAACAGACATAGCCTTCTCCACAGCAATTTTTCGAAAAATGAATCTCAAATACACAGATGTCCACAAATCCAAGAATCACCAAATATTTGAGGAAAGCCAACATCCTAAGAGACATAAAATTACAGATCCAAGAAGCTCAGCAAACCTTAGGCAGGATAAATACAATGATAACTGTGTCTAGAAACATCATAGTCAAATTGATGAAAAGCAAATAAAGAAAAATCTGAAAGCAGAGAAAAATGGAATATTTCATAAAAAGAATAATAATTTGAATCACCATGCATTTCACATCAGAAAGTATGAACATGACAGTATACCAATTATCATTAAAGAGCTGAAGAAAAAAACTGCCAATCCAGAAAAAGTTCCTCAATAATGAAGGCAAAATGAAGATATTTTCAGAATAACGAAAACAAAGAGAACTAGTCACCACCAGACCTACACCACAAGAAATGCTGTAGAAAGTTCTATGACCTGAAGAGAATGCTGCCAAATAGAAACTCAATATTTCAGACAGGAAGGAAGAACACGAGAAATGGAAAACATTCAAGTTAATACAGTCAGTCCTCTTTATTCACAGATTCTGTATTTGTGAATTCATCTACTCACTAACATTTATTTGTAACCTCAGAATCGATACTCGGTGCTTTCACAGTCATTCAGGGACATGTGCAGAACAGTGAAAAATTGGAGTTACCCAGTGCACATTCCCAGCACGTTCCCAGCTGAGTTCAAACAAGGCCAGGTTCTGCCTTCTTGTTTCAGCTCCCATAATGTAAATGGGTGTCTTTTCATAGTCAATCTAGGTGATATATTTTTTTGCATTTTTCTAGGATTTTGCTATTTAAAATGGCCCTCAAATGTAATGCTGAAGTGCTGTGTAGTGTTTCTGAGCCCAAGAAGACTATAAAGTGTTTTGTGGAGAAAATACATGTTAGGTAAGCTTTGTGCAAACATGAGTTGTCGTGGGGTCAGCCATCAGTTTAATGTTAATGAATCAACAATATACATTAAATAAGGTGTCATTAAACAGAAACATACATAAAACAAGGTTGAACAGTTAGCAATATCGTGACCAGAGACTTATAGGAAAATAACCCTGTATTTCTAAGGATTGATGATTCAGTATCACTAATTTGATGTTTGTTATGACTTCATAGAACATAACTACTATAAATAAAGAGAATCACTGCATATAAAAGTTTGTTTTCCTATTAATACCTTTAAATACATGACTTCAAAGCAAAAACTATAATATTATTTATGACTTTATACTGTATGTGGACATGATACAAATGACAACTACAGCCTAAAGGACAGAGTGGGGTAGGTTAATGGACCTGTACAAAGCCAAGATTTCTATACTTTATGTGAATTGGAACAATACTAACTCAAGTAGACTGTGAAAAGCTAGTAATGCATATTGTGATCCCTAAAGCACCTGGTAAAAAAAGTAATGGAAAGAGGTATAGCCAAAAGACTATATACAAATTAAAATGGAATTATATAAAAGATTCTAATAAACTAACCAGACACCAGAAACAGTGCAACAAAAATGTGATGGAACAAGTAGAAAACAAGTAATAAAATGATAGAAATAAATCCAGCTTTCTCAATAATTACATTAAATGATTAAGTACTAAACACTCCAATTGAAAGGAAGAAATTGTCAGAATGAAATTTTTAAAAAAGACCTAAGAATATATTGTCTTAAAGAGACTCACTTTAAATATAAAGAGGCAGATAGGTTGCATATATCATACGCATAATAAGCAGGCTATTATCATAGCAGAAAAATAGACTTTGAGACAAAAACTATCACCAAAGATAAAGGGGATATTTAATAATGATAAAAGGGTCAATTAATCAAGAAGAAATAATGTGTATGTACTTAATCATAAATATAATAAGTATGTTCCTGATAACAGACCTTCAAAACACATGAAGCAAAATTGACTAAAAGAAGAAATAGACAATTCCATAATCATAGCAAGAGATTTTTTTTTTTTAATTTATTTTTAATTTATTGGGGGTGACAATTGTTAGTAGAATTACATAGATTTCAGTTGTGCAATTCTGTATCACATCATCCATAAATCACACTGTGTGTTCACCACCCAGAGTCAGCTCCCCTTCCATCACCGTACATTTGATCCCCCTCACCCTCATCCCCCACCCCCCAACCCCCTTACGCTCTGGTAACCACCAAATTACGTTCCCCAGATTAATTTTCAAACCCCGTGGCCATCCTGTGGTCACCGCAAGAGATTTTTAACACCCATCTCTCAGCACTAGATAGAACAATTAAACAAACACAAAATAGGAAATCTGAAGGTGATTGGAACAATACTAAGTGGTGATTTGAACCAAACAATATGAACTTTAGTCATGATTTTTATGCAGAAGTGTTTAGGGGTAAATTGATACCTTTAATTTACTACAAAATACATCAAGAAATATAATTTGGATAAAGAGACCAATAGATGACAGATATGTGATAAAGCAACTATATTAAAAATGTTAATGGTATAATCTTCATGAATACAAGGCGTGACGATTAAGGTTGTGAACTGTTGCAATGATGTTGCTAACCTGTTTTGATATCAGAAGGATCATTCATTATGAATTTGTACCAATTGGACAAACAGTTGACCAAGTTTACTATTTGGAAGTGCTGAAAAATCTGCGTGAAAAGTTAGACAACCTGAACTTCTTACCAACAATTCACGGCTCTTGCATCACAGCAATGCAACATATGACACGGCACTGTCTGTGAGGGAGTTTTTAACCAGTAAACAAATAACTATGTTGGAGCACTCTCCCTACTCACCTGATCTGGTCCCCAATGACTTCTTTCTTTACCTGAAGATAAAGGAAATATTGAAAGGAAGACATTTTGATGACATTCAGAACTTCAAGGATAATACAACAACTCTGATGGCCATTCCAGAAAAAGAGTTCCAAGGGTTGAAGGGTGGACTAAGTGATGGCGTGGATCCATAGCTTCCCAAGGGGAATACTTCAAAGGTGACCATAGTGATATTCAGCAATGAGGTATGTAGCACTCTTTCTAGGATGAATTTGTGAACTTAATTGTCAGACAAGTATGCTGAGTGAAAAAGCTAATCTCTAAAAAAGCAGATGACATGATACTATATATAGAGAACCCTAAAGACTCCACCAAGAAACTATTAGAGCTGATAGATGAATTTAGTAAAGTAGCAGGATACAAAATTAATATTCAGAAATCAGTTGCATTTGTACATACCAATAATAAAACATCAGAAGGAGAAATTAAAAAAAAATCCCATTTACAATTGCTTCAAAGACTATGAAATACCTGGGAATAAATTTAATCAAAGAAGTAAAAGCTCTGTACTCAGAAAATTATGCCACTGAAGAAAGAAATGAAAGAAGGTACAAATAGATGGAAACACATATCATGTTCATGGATAGGAAGAATTAATATAGTTAAAATGTCCATACTGCCTAAGGCAATATACATATTCAGCGCAATTCCTATCAAACTACCAATGACGTTTTTCACAGAAATAGAACATATATTCCTAAAATTTATATGGGACCATAGAAGACCCCAGATAGCCTCAGCAATCTTGAGAAATAAGAACAAAGTGGGAGGTATAACGATACCTGACATCAAATTATACTACAAGGCTACAGTAATCAAAACAGCATGGTACTGGCATAAAAACAGACACGTAGATCAATGGAACAGAATAGAGAGTCTAGAAATAAATCCATGCCTATGTGGCCATTTAATCTACAACAATGGAAGCAAGAATGTACGGTGGGGTAATGACAGTCTATTCAATAAATTGTGCTGGGAAACCTGGACAGACACATGCAAAAAAAATGAAGCTGGACCACCTCCTTACACCATATACAAAAATAAATTCAAAATGGCTTAAAGACTTAAATGTAAGCTCTGAAACCATAAAATTCCTAGAAGAAAATATAGGAAGAAACTTCACAGACATTACCCAGAGTAAGATTTTTACTGATACATCCCCTCACGCAAGGGAAGTAAGAGAAAAAATAAACATGTGGGATTACATCAAACTAAAAAGTTTTTTCACAGCAAAGGAAACCATCAATAAAACAAAAAGGGATCCTACTGAATGGGAAAAGATATTTGCCAATGATATATTTGATAAGGGGTTAATATCACAAATTTATTAAAAAAACTCACTCAACTGAACTCCAAAATAACAAACAACCCAATTGAAAAATGGGCAGAGGACATAAAGAGACATTTTTCTATAAAGGACATACAGATGGCAAACAGACATGAAAAAATGCTAATCATTAGAGAAATGCAAATAAAAACCACAATGAGATACCACCTCACCCCAGTCAAAATGGCTACCATCAATAAATCAACAAACAACAAGTGCTGGCGCAGATGTGGAGAAAAGGGAACCCTTGTGCACTGTTGGTGGGATTGCAGATTGGTGCAGCCACTATGGAAAACAGTATGGAGATATCTCAAAAATCTGAAAATGGAACTACCTTATCTATCTGGAGAAATCCAAAACTCTAATTCAAAAAACTTTATGCACTCCTATGTTTATTGCAGCACTATACACAATAGCCAAGACATGAAAACAACCAAAATGCCCATCGGTAGATGACTGGATTAAGAAACTGTGGTACATTTATACAATGGAGTATTACGCAGCCATAAAGAAGAAAGAAATCTTACCATTTGCAACAGCATGGATGGACCTAGAGAACATTATGTTAAGTGAAATAAGTCGGAAGAGAAAGACAAATACCATATGATCTCACTTATATGTGGAATCTAAAGAAAAGAATAAGTGAATGAACTAATCAGAAACAGTTTGGGAGACATAGAGGAAAAACTGAGGGCTGCTAGATGGGATGCGGGGTGGGGATAAGGGGGAAGGTGAGGGGATTAGAAAACAGTAGGTAACCACAAGATGGCCATGGGGTTTTGAAAATTAATTTGGGGAATGTAAGCAGTAATGTTGTAAAGATTTTGTAGGGTATCCGATGGACACTTGTCTCATTAGGGAGACCACCTCAGGGATGATGTAGACGCCTGATCACTGCATTATACACCTGAAGCTGAAGCTGAACAATAATGAATTCAACTACAAGTTTGTGTATATATATACGTATATGTATGTATATGTATACACTTACAAGAAATGGAGTACAGCATTAGGAATAGAGACAGTGGAAATGTAACGGCTCTGTGCGATGTCAGAGGGATAGTGGATGGGGGGAGAGGGGTTGACAGTGTGAGGGATATAAATGATAAACGTCTAAGTATTACTTTGTCTTGTGCATCTGAAACTAATAAAATATTGATTAAAAAAAACCCCTGAAATATATAGACAAGCAGAAAATAAAGTAGAAAGAAAATAAAAACGAACAAAAAAAAAAAACAACAAAAAAAGCTAATCTCAAAAGATCATCTGTGATTCCATTTATACAACACTCTTAAAATGACAAAAGTATAGAGACAGAGATAGCTCAATGGTTGTCAGGAGTTAGGGACAGGAGGAAGTAGGTATAACTATAAAAGTGTAACACAATGGAAAAAGTTGTACTGATGGACCATTTTTGTATCTTGATTATGATGGTGGTTACATGAACCTATATGTTTGCATACACCTGTACAGACACATGTGCATACATGCACAAATGTGTGCATGTAAAAGTGGTGAAATCTGAATGTGAAATAAGGTCTATGGGTTGTACCAATGTCAGTTTTCTTGTTTTGAATTTGTGCTATAGATATAAAATATAACTATTAAGGAAAACTGGGTGAAGGGTACAAGGGACTTCTCTGAATTATTTTTGCCAGTTCCTGAGAATCCAGAATTATTGCAAAATAATTTTTGTTTCTAAACAGTTAAAAAAATGGAAATAAAGTTTAAAAAAAAAATCCATATTTCAAAGGTAGTGAGGGTGGAGGCCCTAGCATTTGAGTTCCCTATTCACTGTTGACAATGCAAAAATGTGAGCTTCCATTCTTCTATCGAAAAGCAGGAGGGGTAGAGTCTTCACTGGAAAGCCTATTAGCCTAATTATTACAGGCCATGTAGTCGCTAACCTGATTATAAAGCCCTCTCAGAGACTTGGTAAGGCACCCAACATCTTAATACATTCCTCTTCTGCTTCAGCTAGACAATGTGGGCTCTGTTGTTGGCAGCTTTGAATACTGACTGATTTTTATTCTGATCGTTTCAATTGCACATCTTTATTTTCTGAGGGATTTTGAGGAGTAATAAATAAAGCTAAAACATATCTCTACACACTGAAGGCACTGAGAAATTGATATCAGGCTAGAAAGTAATAAATGGAAATGCAATGCTGCTCAATAATTTCTTTGTTATGAGCCTGACCAGAGCTATTTGGTTACTTCTAGAAGCAGAGAGAACTGAAGCCTTCTCTGACTTGCAACTTTCTGAGGTCTTTTGTTATTCTAAAATCCCTAAGAAACCAGAATACTCATGTGTACTTCAGTGTCCAAGACATGGATTTTTCTTCTTTACCTCACTAATGATATGCAGCACTGTCCTCCCACACAACCCCCTAAGAGTGGCCCATCCTGGTGCTTAGATGGCAGGAAGACTGTCTGGAAAACCCTCCTAATTAAGTATAGCTTCAACAGGGCTCTGAAACAGGGATGTTGAAAAAGAGCTTTACAGTTAATTACCCTATATTGTAAGACGATCAGGAATGGACAAGAGGACAAGCAAAGGACCAGAGAAGAAAGAGAAAAGAATGAAACACCTAGTTCAGAAAAAAATGAGTAAGACTTATAGAAATTATCTTTCCAATTTTAGTATATGTGCTGCCGAAGCGAGCACTAGAAATTATCTTAACGTAAGTAAAAGAATGAGGAAGAAAGCCAGGGAAAGCTCTCTAAGGACCCCAGAGACAATATTTCCCCTATTACCCTTATTACTGCTTTGTATTAAATGTGTATGTGGGTTGGGATCCTTGTTGGTATTGGGAATTATACCCATTTCACTCAGGTTATAATACGAAGAAATTCGTTTACAAAGTTTACAAAAGCAGAACCACACAAACAACTTCACTTGAGTGGAATATTTCTTCGGTCCCAACCCAAACAAAATGGCCAGTTTTATTATACATCTGTCTCTAAATACCAGTTTTACATTTGTGAGTAAAATGTAGCTAAATAAGCACTTTCTAAAACTTTATTTAATTGCACAATGGGGCTGCTCCAAAACAGAGATGATAAGATCATCAGAAGTACACATGCTGTGACTTGTATAACAATTTCTTCTTTATAGCTTTGTCATTGTTCCTTCTATAGCTTCTCAAATTTCCACCATTAACTATTTAGATTTTTGACAAAAAATAAAATGCAAAACAAAACAAACAAAAAAGGAAATCAGGGTAGCTCTGGGTCTGCCAAGGACCACCATTAATTATCATAATCATTGCCTAAATTTCTTTGGTGCTTTCCTGTTTGGAAGGTACTTTAACATCCTTTGTTTCCCATTAATGTTTTGATTTTCTAAAACAAGCCTGAAATGAACTCAAATTATTATCAAAATTTTAAAATGAAAAAGATGATGCTCAAAGGAGTTAAGTGACTTGCTCAGGGTCATAGAGAGCTAGTAAAAAGATCCCTCACAGCTCACATCAGAAACAGTAAGCCTGCTGCCCTCTCTAATGCTAACAGATTAAATGAGAGAAAAGAGAGCCCTGGGGAATTTCCTCTCTTCACTCTACATTAGCTGAACAGCACAGATTGCAGTCTACTTCCTCTTAAATTCCATTGCACTTGCCATCTGTGAAATTCACTTGAACTCTTCCTCATGTTTTGCCTTGTCTTGCTTTTAAGAGTTTAATAAATGAATGGGGAAATAGCGTGTGTGTGTGTGTGTGTGTGTGTGTGTGTGTGTGTTAACTTCCTACTTATACAGTACAAGTGTTAGAAACAGGAACCTAGACTTTTATTTTCTCACAAAATTTAGCACAGTACAATGCTTATAAATAATTTTTTAATTTGAATTTAATTAGATTAGATAATAGTATGAAAAATATAGACTTTGGCCTTAAGATAAGGTAGAGAAAAAGAAAATTTTAGTGGAGGTAGACCTGGTACTTTTGTGTCTATTGAGGCCATCACCATCATTTTAATCATTTTGCCAAGACATTTAATTCCCTTGACCTTCTTGCTGCACACGCCCGACTCAATCTTAACCCCAGATCAGCCTACAAGTCAGCCTTCTTTACTCCTTACCTTGGTTAGGCTAAAGACAAGGTTATGAACAACAGAAAGATAACACACTTGCTTAAATAATAAAGGGTATTTGGACTGAAAAGTCCAAAGGTAAAACTGGCTTCAAATGGGGCTTGTTCTTGCAACTCAAATGATGTGAGCAAAACCAAGCTTCTTTTTTCACTCTGCCTTCCGCAGAGTTGGTTTCATTCTCAGCCCAGGCATTGCTCCATTGCCTTCTCGTTTTCAGTACTGCTCTTGAGAATTCTGATGCCATTTTTGTTCCCAGTCCTTTGTATGTGACCTAGTTTTCCTCATTGGAAGCCTTAGAGTTCTAAAATTTCAAAATAATCCTTCTTCATTTATATCCAGCAGAATAAAAGCAAACATGTGCCCCAGTACTCACAGTGAAAATCCTAGGTCATGTTCCCACTACTGAACCAATCACTCTGGCCAGGTAAATTAGATAAACTGATAAACTAAACGCAGTTATATGTTCCCGTATTGGAGCTGGACAGGGAATCAATTTCCCTAGAATCACGTGAATCCCAAATGGAAATTAGAAGCTACTCGAAAGAGGGAAATAAATACTACAGAAATAGCTGACACGTGTTCTCTACTTTCCTTCATCTTGGCTGATAGTTGTTAATAAAGAAACCAAACAGCCATTGGTAATGCACAAACGAAAACTTGGGATCTCCAATGTCTACAGGATTCTTATGACATTAATTATTCTCCCCCCTCCTTATATTTCACTCACTACTACATGCTTTTCCTCAAGTTTATTAACTTGATCAAGATGTCTCTTCAAGAAACAAGTAAAACTCACTCAACTAATGCCCATTAACTATTACCATTTTTATCTCCCCTCACTTAAGCACTTAAAGTCTATACACAAAGTAAACCACAATAAAGTGGGACAAACATAAGGTCACTGCAACCCACAAAATATCAGTCATCACCCTCTCCCAGCTAATATGAGTGACTACTTCTTTACCAATCCTCCCTCTAGTCTGCTCTCCCTATAGATAAGACTTATTGAAACACCCAGTTATAGAATTGTCCTCCCTTATGATAGTCAGTTAACTCCCATTTCCTTAGACTCTCCCCAAAATTACCCAACTGAAGTTCAAATCTGATAAATAGGTTCTTTCTAACACCCTTTTACTGAAACACCCCTCAGTTCCCTGTGGTGCTTTCCTCCTTTGCAGCAAGTAATAAAACCAACTTGTTCAACTAAAGGTGTGTTCCTGGTGATCTTTGGCTGAAGGGTGATAACAGGCCTTATTGTGTATCCATTGACGTATTACCAAAGTATCCTTCATTTCTCTTCTGAATTACTGAAACTCAGATGTGATCATGTCACTTCCATGCCCCATATCCCTAAGTGTAAAGTTCAAATGTTTTACCCTGGCTGAGACACCCTCCTACCACACACGTCCTGTCTTCTTAATGACCTCCTCCCCAACTCCACTTCCATGCACCACCCTGAATGAATTTGCTTGCAGCTCTTCTAAACCATTTTTCTGAACTCTGGCATGGCCTTTGGACCTGTTCTGATGCCCAGCAATAGGCTTCACCTAGCTAATTTTTACTTGTTCTTGAAGACTTGGCTTAAGCATTTCTTCCTCTGAGAAGACTTCTGGAATATCTCCAGGAGTCATTAGTTTGTGTTTCTTTCTCTCACAGCATGTATCACTGTAATATATTTACTTATCTGTTTTCTCTGTGAGGCTACTAACTTCTTGAGGTCTACGGCCTTGTCTTACTCATCCTTTATCTTCTGCCAGTGGATCATACTCAGTGTTCTTCTCCTGCGATGTTTGGAAATGGACATGGGGAGTGGGGTTAGGTTTCTCAGTGATTGAGAACTGCTTTGTAGATGGAACCTAAAGATAATAAATGTTTTGCAATATGCCAGGCAGTCCTGCACAAATTATCTCCCTCCAAATGCCAATAGTATCTCCATTAAGAAACACCATAGGGGCCCCAGAAAAAAATGGTAGCAGTGTCAGGTTACAAAGCAGAATATTTACAGCCCTGAGAACTGGAGACACAGTTTCTGAGTGGCAAATACACAGTGTGGCTAATTCCAGTGACAAGACAGGAGCTAAAGGGGTGAGGCAGCTGTGACCTGGCAGTCACCATCCTTGGAGGAGAACAAAGCCATAAACACACCACTTGCCAGGAGACATTTCTGTAAGGCTTTTCAGATCGTTTGACCTATGACATTTTCCTCACCTTTGTCCAGACAAGACCTTCTAATTCTACTTGAACTTTATATTCCACCTTTTAACCTAAGGCCCATTACTTGCAGTTTATTGTTGCTGCAAATTAAAATCCACAGGGAGCAGATGTGCACTGTGGTTTTATTTGTCACTGTAAGTACTATGTGACTCACATTCTGCCTTCAGGGGAGTCTTAGCGAGGTAAAACTTTTCCAAGGCTCAACTTTTCCTGGAATAACTTTGTCATTAAAGACATAGGCACTGAATCAAAAGTTAATTGAATCAAAACTGTGGTAATTTAATCTGGAATTCTAGACCCATTCAGTGCGTACATAATTGGTACCAAGTGTCTTTTATGCAAGGATGCCAACTGTTTCTGTGTCCCAATACGATCATTTCTAGTTTTGAAAGCAGTGTTTTAAACTTCTCAATCTGTTCACATACCCAATGACATAAAGATTTCAGTGTAATACCAACCCATAAATAATAGCTGGTGATCATGATCTAACCTGTACTTCAAAAATTAAGAGGTATCCTTAAAAATGTTTACAATTTTTTTTATTCACACTTAATAGGGAAATATTTTTCTAAACTTATAATTTCATTGAAGAAAATAGCAGTAAAGTCTTCTCATAAGGATGACCATTCAGGTCTTCTGTTCATCTTCAATAATTATAGACCCAACATATCCCCAACTCTAAGTGTTCTAATTCTTCATTTACTGTTTAAAGGGAGGAAAAAAACTTTTCCTTTCCTTTACGATTCTTTTGAGACCTATCAAATTGGTAAAATACTCCATGTCGGTCTATGAATGGGAGCTAATGGCTAGTGGGGTACTCAAATAGCCTTTCAGAGATTATGTCTTGATTCACTAAATTCGCTGGTAAATCCAGTCCAATAGTGAAAATGATTTTAGATACTCACAGTAGTTCGAGAGAGGGAGATTTGGGAATACAATGGATCTAAAGCAAGCATGGCCTGGAGTTATTCAATTTATATTAATGCTGTAGATGATTTCGTACAAAGATTAGCTTCTCAGATCTTATTTTGCAGGAAGCTGCCATATTTACCCATAAGCAAAGCTAATCAGGATATAAGAAATTACACTAGGATATAAGAATTACACTAAATTCAATGAAGTATACCTATTGAGCACATTACATATATAGGCAACCTGATGGCTACTGCATGGGATTTAAAACAAAGCAACTTAAAATCCAGTTTAGGGAATAAGATAGATACATAACTATTAGTGATTGTAAAGTGAAATACTGCCATAAAAAAGACACAATGGAATTGTGGAGCTACAAAAGAGAGAGATCACAGTCAGCTGAGGGGTTCGGAAAAAACTTCTAAATAAAAGTATATGTGAAGAAATTTAGACATGAATAAAGATTTTTGCGGAGCCTCTGAAAGTAATCTTTTATTTCCATGAATGCCAATGGAGGGAAAAATTGTGAAAGACTTTGAAATGGACGACAAAGATTACTGGATGACTTTAATAGAAAACTAGGTGAATTAGTTAAATCCATAGGGTCACGGGGCCTTTCATTGTCTTCGAGCTATTTTACAACTCGATAATTTGTAGATACCTGATAGCAATGCAGAAACTCCTGTTCATAGACATGCAAATCTGCCTTCCGGCAGTTTAGTCCCTCCCCACCACCTATGTTCGGTTCAGACACCTCAAGGAGACTCCTGGTGCCACAGCCCTAGCACTAGCACCCAGCTTGTCAGTAGCACTTCCACTGCCTTTCCCACCGAGGTGTCTCCTTGCAGAGCACGATGTCCAAGCAGACACTGATGTCTTTCCCAATGGAGCCCATAATATCAGCCTTTCCTAGTTCCTGCCCATGCACCCTCCTATTAGTCCTGTTTGTAACACACAGGAATCACCCTGTCCCTGTTTTTGAATATACAGTTATATTGCCTCTTTAGACAATATAACTATAGACCATGGATTCTAGACCATGAAGATACAAGTATCTGTTTATGTGCATCCATCTCAGTCACCTTCTTTTTAGTACCTGAAGCATGAAAATCCCTCTAAGAATAAGGAGAATTATAATACAAGAGATCATTGGTAGCTTAGACTTCTCTGAGTTTGAGGTTGTCTCATAAGGTGAAATGTCCTTTTGCCTCTTATTTATGTCCATAGAACTCATGAAATTGTAGTAAGCAATCTATATATTCTAGAGATGTTTTTTGGATATCAAAGACATGATTGTCTTGTTATTTTAAAGAGGCATGAGGGCACAAGACCCATCATCCAGCATTTATACCTATTCTTTCTTGCATGTCATAGACAAGAGTGGAGCAGAGATAAGCAGACAGCTTCTGAGATGAGGGCCCTCTCATATACAGTTGCTATTCTGTTTTACTATTGGGTCTCATTATTTTATTTTTAAGAGCAGCACAAAATAGTGTCTTACAGGTTTTTAGAAAGCTCAAGAACTAAGAGAAACCAGAATAACTTAGAAGGAAGGCTTTTCTTACTCTAGTCTCAGGAAAACTGTGAATTAATGCCCACGGGGAAAGGAGAGAAAGAGATGCCAGTACAGAATATATATTACTTTAATTGATTTTCTGTATATGATTTGATTAAGGTGCTTTTTTTCCCCATATTTAAGGTGGTAAAATAGTGCATTCATCATGACCTTGCATCATATCATGTTCTGGTTATATAATCATAAAATAATTAAACTGCCTTCATAAAATTATATGAAAATTAAATGAATACATTTTAGAAATGGGCTACTTGATCATGTTCAATTTCTAACCCATAATAAACTTGGCACCACTAGAGAGGGTTGGAAACTAGACACAAAGTGAACATTATTTGGCATTCTTCCACTAAAACTCCTGCTGTGGAAGATTGGCCCTTTCAAATAACATCAGATACTAAACTGGTATTTAATTTAAAAATCTTTAATCAACAAAGATCTTAACAACCACTTAAATTTCACTGCATGTTAATTCTATCAATTGTGAAACAGTATCTAATGCCATCAGTAAAATGGGAGCATTTGAATTGATGGGGTCAGGGATACACAGAGAAGTCAAGAGATTACTATCCTGGTGCCGAAAAGAAAATTCTATAGTATAAAGGCATACCTTGGAGATATGGTGGGTTCAGTTCCAGGCCAATTAAGTGAGTATCACAATAAAGTGAGTCATAATCTTTTTGCTGCTGGAAGGTCTTGCCTTGAATTTGTAAAACACACAACACCTGTGAAGTGCAATAAAGTGAAGCTCAATAAAATGAGGGATGCCTGTAGTAGTTTAGCTGAAATTAAGAACAGACATTTTGAGTTCTTTTCAACTGAAACTGCTTCAGACAGGTAAACCTCAATCAGTCACTCTCATTCTAATTAACACTGTAAAAGTATAGCATCCTAAAATCCACCATCCTGAAAAGTTATATTCATTTTCATAGTTATCTTAATGAAGAAAAGATAATGAAGTATCTTAATGAAGAAAAGATTGAGACCAAAGAAACCCTTTCATAACTGTCAGAGAACTTTGGGGAAAAAAATCAAATTTATTTCAGGAGAAAGATTCAAATTTGTACTGTATTAATGTCATTTTAAAACGGTGACAGTTGGAGAACTATGGTTATGCAAGAACGCCATTATTTTTAGGAACTACTACTGAAGTATTAGAGGGCATCACGTCTGCAATTTACTTTTAAACATAAGGAAAAAGTTATGTCTTTCCACCCATGAGTGTGTTGGGGGGAAGGGGATTCTGTGTCTAAAGAGAGAGAGAGGAAGAGAGTAAGAACGACAAAGCAAGTATAATAAAACACTAACATTTGGGGGTTCTAGGTGAAAGGTGGGCAGCTGTTTTTTGTTCCATTTGTGTAACCTTTTTGGAAGTTTGAAATTATTTTGAAGTAAAAGTTAAAGGAAATCACACCAAAAAAAATTATTTCAGGAGAAATTTCCAGATGATGAGTTGTATTGGTATTAGGGATTTGGCGCCGAGTCAGCAGATACATATATCTCAGCCAATATCACAGGAGGTCTGAGAGTCATCCATTTTATTACCTTATACTATTCAAAGCATTTTAGACTTGCCCAGAATGTTTTATATTTCAATTTGCTTTCATGTTTATTAGTTTATCCACAGATCATGACAGAATGAAAGAATGCACAACAGGAAGAAGTCCTGAGAAACTCAAGGAATCTGAAGTAAACATGATAGATAATCCACCTTTTTCACCAGTTGGGAAGCAGGTGATGATTGATGCATGCAGATTTGATCAGCCTCTCAGTGCTGGTTTCTGAGGAGAGACCGGCTAAGAAAGGTGTGTGGACAAAAAAAAAAAAGCGGACTCTGTGGAAAGTGACCTCAGAGTGATCTGATCATAAATTCCTCACCGGGCAGGTCATGGTGGGTAGTCACGCCCCAGGACTGTAACTTCTTTTCTGAAATGTGTTAAGCCAGCCCTATCCATTGTTCTTGTGCATCTAGCTAGGTTAACACACCTTTGAAATACCAGAATACCCCTTAAAGGAGGTATTAACCCTCAAGAGAATACATAATTTTATAAACTATCCTGTAATCCAATCCCACTTCATTTTCTTCAATCTTCCTTATGTCCCCTCCTTAATTTCAATAAAGAATCTGTAACACTATTATTCTCTGGAGCATTTGAGATCTTGCTCCCCGGCACGTGTCATCAGTTTGGCTCAAATAAACTCATAAGAATTCTCTACATGTTTGTTTCTTACATCAACAGGAAGGACTTTGGAAATAGTAGCTGGTAAGGATGGATCAGGATGGAGACTTGGTCCTGGAAGTATCTCACGGTCAAAGCAAAGCCAGCCTCAATTGTACGTTAGGTATCAGTCTTTGGAAGGGCAAGCTGATCCTGGAAAACACAAATAAATTACACTGTCGTTTTTGATTTGGTCGTTACTTGTCTAATTTTTGTTTTCTTTCTGTATGTGTAGGGGGAGGGTTGTTTTTTGATTTTGAACTTTGCTAACAGTGGGTCAACTTCTAAAACTCTGTTATTGTCATCATAGATGTATACTATTTAATAAATGTAATTAAAGAAAACTTCCTGTCTTCATATTCATATATTTAAAATATAAGAGTGATAGATTGAAGTGAGAAGAGTTGGAAGAGGGGAGGGAGCACTGTTATAATTTAAGTGGCATGATCATTGCAGTTTTCTTGGTTATTAACATTTTCCTATTTTCAGCAGAATCAGTGTTTCATTTTAGGGGGATAGAAATATAGTGGCAAGGAAAAGTCTAAAATACCAACATAGTAATTCCTCTGAATTTTCAGTTTTCATCTTTTTTGTCTTTCCGAAAAGCAGATTAAAGCTGAAAACTCTCAGTGACACTAAAAAGAGCCCCCAGGATTGGATTATCCCTATAAGAAGTAAAAACAAAACTAGAATTAAACCTGAGACTCCAAACCAGCCCCTAGCAGCAGCAATTATTTTCCCTGCTCATTTAAACCTGGATGAAACAGAACTTTTTCATATATCTGCCACTAGATGGCACTATATAAACACCTTTATTTGCACTTTTCCTGTCTTCCCAAAGACATAGTCAGGAAGGTGGCAAACTATTAGGTAAGGTAATCCATTTAGTCTTTTTGAAATTGCTATAGTTTATTAATTTAACTAATTTAACTAAATCTTTAAATTATAATCCTAAATACCTTGTAACGATTTGCCAATACCAAATCAGCAAGTACAGTTCCATTGGTGAGATATTGGCTCAAAGGCAGCTTTAGGTTTGTTATTTGGCAGATAGGAAACTAAATAATAAGAAGGTGAGAAAATTGATAATGAGAGAGCAGACAAGAAAGAAACAAATTTACAAGAAAATGTATAATATTGAATTTCCTTTAGTTTCCATTAAAACTGCGGGTACCTCAGAAGACTGTCAGTTCACTGTTCCATCAGTAATACCATAATTTATTCTTTTGTTACAGCATAAGGATTGGAGATGAAAAGGCCCAGGCTAGCAGGAGGCACAGGAAGAGATTATGTATGCAAATGATTCTGTAGCTCTTGTACCAGGAGAGAGTTTGTCTTGTAATATTTCTTTTTAGTCTCACAGAGAAATCTGTGGTTGGTTACCCAAAAAGCAAAATTGTGAGGTTAAAAAGAAGAAAGAGAAAAGAAGAGAATATTTGAAAGGGGTATGCAAAGCTATGATGAAAAGCCAAATGTGTGATAACAGCAGTGTCGGTGATATATTTTTTTTTGAGCTAAGAATGGACGGGTTGAGGGGGTGGGTAAGGAACGTGAGGCACTTTGGAGAAGCAAGGTTAAGGGTATTCAGGCTTGGGGAATTGAGGACATCTGGTCATATCCAGACAAAATGTAATGTTTGTGCCTGGTGGTAGGTGGGAGTGACCCAGGTCCGCTGCGTCCTGACGCCTCTTCCCAGGAACAGGCAGCTGTTCCACAGAGCAGAGGTGCCTGACACTGCTTTCCCCCTCCCAAAGACAAAAGGACACTGAGGGAGAATTTTAAAGACATCAAAGGGCTGAGTGGATGACCACGTCCCTGTAGCTGGCATTTCTACTAGTCCAGTAAGGTCAGGGAGGAATGAAGAGATGAAGAAGTTGGAACATTCTGGTTGGAGTGGGAGTGAGGGATGGAGGAGGGCTAATTTGAACGAGCCTTCTTCTTCCAGCACAGAGTCATTCAATAAACATTTTTTTCTTTCTTTGTATTTTAGCTTACAAACATTGGCTCCTCTGAAAAGGTCACTCCGCTATTCATTTGTGGCTCTCAGCAGCTGGGAATACCTTAGAACCACAGAGAACAATTAGGAGAGACAAAAAAATCAGAGTCATTGCTAAGCCAAAAAATGGAGGAAAGATTAACTTCTAAATTTTTTTTTAATAACAACAAAAACACAACATTTCTCTTTAATTCATAACCTTAATAAATTCTACTTATCATTTACAATAATTCTAAGGTGTTCTAAAAACACTTTTATTTAAAAAAGAGTTTCGTATTAGTTTGAATTACTTTAGGAAAGAAATACCCTATTCTACCACTAAAAGTTATGGGAAAATCCATAGGGAAACATTTTCCACTCTTACTACTGAAGAAAGAATCTAATAAGGATTACTGAGTTTTGGAGACCAGAGACTTGTGTTCACACCCACAATAAAATGTTAGGCTACTACATCAGAAAAGCCTTGGTTCATTTATTTTGACACAAGTATTTGAACTAATTTTGTTTCCTTGGTAAGTAAATGGTCTATAGACTCTTCAAAGTATTGTCAGCTAAAATATTATTAATGTGAATTCACTCAACTCATCTCATAATTTGGCTGAGAAATGAGATGTGAAGACTGTATTTAATGGTAACAAAAGATGGAGGCGGGGAGCTGAGAGAAGAATAAAGAAGATGAACAGTGAGGTTGAATTTATGGTAGTTAAGAGCAAGAAAGTGGTAGGCACCAGCAGTTGGGCAGAGGTCATGAAACTTGGATTTTGCTATCAATTAATATTCAGATCAGCTTGAAAAATAAACTCTGTGGTTAATAAACACAGAGAGGGAATAGTTATAAAGCGTTCATAGTTTGCTCAAGTAAACTCCTATTAACACTGTGAAGAAGACTTTTGGATACAAAATATTGGTATATTAACGCTAATTACCAAAAAAAGTGTAACCATTGTCCAACTAACTCCAAATGAGCACACTTTCACAGAGTCCCTGAGAAATCTTTTTTGGGAGTGAAATTTTGAGGAAGAGAAAGTTAAGCTTGGAGGAGACTGTGGAATAAGTCTTTGTCCCACAACTTCAATTATTGTGCCAGGGCCCAAGTTGTCAGATGAATTTTTTGCTTTGCTTCAGTGGAAAAACTCTTGTTTCTCTACTTGCGAGCCTTCTCTCCCAGGCTCTCTGAGATTCCCCTTTGTTCCCGCACACTGTCACTGCAGGAAGTCATCCTTGGACTCTCAAGACACTCCTTATCTGAGTTTCAGATAATGTTTCCAGTTGTTCTCCAGTGTACTTTATCATGATTCCGATATGCAGCTTTACCCTTTATTGAACTCTAAGCTTCTTGCAGGCCATGACCATGACTGTGTCAGAATTATCTTTTCAGATAACAGATGTTCAAAAATATTTAAATCACCTAATCTCCGTACAGCTCTAGAAATAACATTCCACATGAACTATGGGGCACATTGCTGGGATTTTCCTAATAATTCAATATAATCTAGTTCCGATGCATGAAATTCGTTCACTTAATGAATGGTCCCAATGTCTTCATCCATCTAATGTTTCATTGAGTTTATGCTGGACATTAATTCTAACGTGATTATACTCCCACCTCCGTCGTAGGCTGCATTAGGAAAGCCTACTCTTTGGCCTGGAAGATACAGTGACCACTAGTCCCAGTTTGTGCAGGACTGAGGGGTTTCCTAGGATATGGGATTTTCAGTGCTAAAGTGGAATAACAGGAGGTGAACTGGGATAGTTAGTCACGCTAACACTGCTTCCCCAAGTCCACGAAGGATACTTCTGTTAGAGCTCTCATAGAAATCTTTGATTTTGTTTTTCGTCTCTCTCACTAGACTGAGTTTGTCATACTGTAACCCTGGCATCGAGCAGTGTCCGATATTTAATTGATCCCTTAAACGTGTGTTGAGTGCATAAAAGAATAGAGGAATACATGCATAAATGAAGAGGGAACAACGATTTTCTTTATTTCCCCATGAAGAGAGGAAACACCCTTTCAGTATCTCAACACTGTTGCAGGAGCTTTTCAGAGAAATCACGGTTTCAACTGCAACGCAAAGATTCATGGATAACTTTGGCGCCCTCTTCCAAGGAAGAGGCCCAAGGAACACACCAAGAACTGCCTGCTCTCCTTTTTTGTGCAATTCCAGTGTTTTCTCTTTCAAAAAGTCTTCTCTCAGCCTCCTCCCACTGTGAGCAGACTCAGTTGCTTCCCTTTCTGGGCTTCCAGAGCATTTGTGTGTCTTCTCTGCTACTCTGAGAGCATCTGCAACTATCTGTATCTTATTCTGGATCACCAGAAATTAGCATTATATCTGGTCCATAGTACGTGCTCAAAAAAGGAATACAAGAAAATGTTGAACATATAGGGAATTTATTCACAAGTGTTTCATAAGACAGAAATAGAAGTGAGAGGGACTAAACTTAAGAGGGAGATATTCATGATAGCAACATAGATTAATTAAGCACTCAGTATTCATTATTTAATCCTATCTCACAACAAACTTCATGAAGTTTGAATTATCCCCATTTTATGGGAGAAAATTAAAGGTCAGAGAGATTAAGTAATTGCCCAGAGTCACAAAGTACATGGGTGGCACAGTCCAGTCTGGCTTCACATTTATTTCATTTTACTCACTTTCATCTAGGGATAGAGATTTTTGACGTGGACAATTACAGTACCACCTATGAAGGAAGCAGGAGTTTAGAAAACAGGCTCCCAGCATATATTAGAGATGGAGAGGGGTATGGACAAGAAATACTGAGGGTTTATATTATTATTATTAAAACAGTTTGTGGAACCAACCACCCTGAAAGTTCCCTTTGGAATGTGATATGTAGACATGACTTCTTCAAAGCTCTCACTTTTCCAAAACACTCTAAATTTTGAGATTTGTAGGTAGAAAAAGCTAATATATAGGCCTGGACCTAATTTTGTTTTTATATTTTTCAGGGAGGTAAGAGTGAACATGATTACGAGTATGTGATCTTTAGGGACTCAGAAGAAAAAAAAATCCAGTCCCAGAAAACACCTGAAACCCAAAACCCTGGAGGAATTCCACTTATGAAAAGGAGAATGCTTAACAGACAGGAAAGCTTGAAAAGGGTCCTAGAACTGAAAGCTTTATGAATTTTAAAGAAAGTATGTGTGGGGGGGGGTAGGGAAGAGGTATTCAGGGTTAAATTTTAGTTGTTTTATAATCAGACATGCAAAGAAATAATATAGTTTCTTTCCTTCCTATAACTGGGTTGGGAAGTAGGTGAAGGAACAAGAGATGCTTTTTCAAATTTTAATTTTAAAAACTGTTGTAAAATACATGTTACAATTAACCATTTTAAGTGGCAGAACAAGAGACACAATTTAACTTGCCGATTAAAATAACTTCCGGATTAAACAGTTGTGTTCAGGTAAATATTTTGTCAATTCAAAAGTCAGCTCCCTACTGGGGATGTTCCTCCCTCTTTGTTTTTCTGCACAAGATAGTGTCCAGAGGGGAAACCACTTTTGGCAATGAAGCCAGTTGGCATTTATTAACTATTTTTCATTGGTCTTGGCCACCTAGTGAATAGTCTGAAGTAGTCTGTGGACTAGTCTCCACTGAAGTATACCTGGAAAGTCCACTGTGTCTCTAGCTGTTTCCACCAGCATCTTCCTTCACAGCTCCAACCCCAAAGTTGCATATCCAACTTCTGACCATCTTCTTCTGGAAGGGGAGAGACTTTCGTTTTCTTCTTCCCTGAAAGAAACTTCCTCTGCATCCTATCCTTCTTTTTCCTCATAGCACTGAGAACAATGGCTCAGCCTTAATTGTGGATGAGTTGTCCTCTCTACACCTTGCAAAAACTCTAATTTGAGTCTGCCAAGTATAGCTTTTAATATGGGAGCCTTGTCAAACTTGGGAACAAGAATTACTGAAGACCAAACAACACCAAAATATTATCCTTATCACATATATAAATACAACTTCAAAACTGATAACTGGGATCAATAGCTGCATGTCATCTTTACTGGATGCCGTCTAAATCCAATCTTAAAAGAAAAAATAATAGAAAACCATTTTTTTTCAGAAAATAAATTGAAAGAAAACAATTCACTTATTTAAATATTCATGCGTCTGTTCTATGTGCTTGCCATGCATTTTCCTCGCTATGTATCCAAGAATTGGATTTAGCAAATAAGGGGGAACTTTCAGAGTGAGTTATCACTACACACTCATACACACACACACACACACACACACACACACACACGATTTAATTTGAAATAACAGGTAATCCTCCTACTTTTGACTTTATTTTAATCAGAGAAACAATAGAAGCCTATAATTAAGTCTATAGGTCATGATTCAATACCATAGAATACATGTTCTTTATCTCCATAAGAAAAACTTTTAAAAGGTAAAAGAAACATCTTACCTTGCTAGGACCTAGAATAATTTTGGAAGTTTTGTCCATTTCAAAATAATATTCAATTATATTTAGAGTCTTTGCCTTTAAAAGTTTCTGTGAAAATTTTCTCTGACAATGTAATCATTATTTTCCAATGTTTTTAATAACTATTAACCTCCTATATCTGATAATTACATACTAATATATACCATATTAAGAATATTAAGAATAAAAGCTTTCTTAATGTTTAATATCCACTTTTGATGTTTTGTCTTTTCTGGGATGAAATCATATGAACTAACGATAGCTATCAATTTAATTAAAACAGCAGTATGTCTGAGTTTCTTTTTTTTTAATATTGAGATAAGTTAGACATTGATATCTCAGGCATAGCTGGTTAATTACATTAATATTGAGGCAAGAACAATTTTTATAAACAACATTTATACCTCAGGTTTTCCGGAGGCCTTTTAATATGGAAATGGAAGGAGATCAAAAGATAACGGAAAGAACACAGGTTTGAACAGAAAGAATTCATCTGAAAAGGACTGAAAGTACTGAGATGTGGTTAACCCCAGCTGCACCGAACTACACTGGATGGAACAAATGTTAACAGTCACCTTTGCTTACATTTATGCAATATTCCTGGTTGTTCTGACTTATTCTGCTGCTAGTATGGTCAATACATTATTTTTACGTAAGTTTGTTCTATCTTTATGCAACCAGCATTATCAGTCACACATGGAATTGGGCGGTGCTGCTTTCTAAGAACAAGTTAGGTTTTGTAGTGGCTGCCTGTCAATTTCAAACTAAGCTGTACCAAAAAGCTTTAGTTTTCCTCTACCCCATCACATTTGCCACCTGACCTCAGTCCTTCACAATAGACCACAGAAAAGCGAGGATGGGGGTGGGGGGCTAATCTCTGATCCTTTTCAAATCTATTTTAGGCGAATGGATCAATACGTACTGAACACCAACTTTGAGAAACTACAGAGACCTTTACCTTTTTTTATATTTTCCCAAATATCCATTATTCTTCATTTCCTACATTCAGGGAAAGTGTATGATGGGCAGAAGGCAGCAAGCCAAGTGGTCTTTTGGGGTTAAGATAAAATGAAAAATAACCCGCCAGGTGTTGGAACATCAATGAAGAGTTCAAACAATAGGTATGAATAGTGTTGGTGGCATCTAGAATTTGAGATAGTTGCTATGATCTGAAGATCCTCAGAGAGCTATAATTGTGTTGGATGTGCCCTAATAAAATTGTGAAAGAGGCACATTTAGGCAGTAATAACAGCTAAGATTTATAGAGTACTTCCTATGTATGAGGCATTTTTCTAACAAGTTTTATTTTAGTTAATCTTCACAATTACATTGTGAGGGATATACTATCACTATTTTTGTTTTACAGATAAGGAAAATGAGGCACAGAAAGGTAAATTACAGGAGACAGTAAATGGTGGAGTACTTACATTCATGAAGACTGATACAAGAGGCCACACATTTAATCTCTATACAAGTATCGTCTAATCATGGTAGACTTGACTTCATTAAAAAATAAACTGAAACGCAGAAAAATATGCTCACATGTATGGTCAAATGTTTGACAACAATATCAAGAACACTCATTGGGGAAAAGGCAATCTCTTCAACAAGTGTTATTGGGAAAACTGGATATCCATATGCAAAAGAATGAAGCTGTACCCTTATTTTATATACCATATATAAAAATTAACTCAAAATGGGTTAAAGACCTAAATGTAAGAACTCAAACTATAAACTCCTAGAAGAAAATAGAGGGAAAAAATTCCTGACAATGAAATTGGCAATAATATCTTGGATACGATAAAAAATAAAAAGCACAGGTAACAAAAGTAAATATAGACAAATGAGACTACATTAAACTTTAAAACTTCTGAGCATCAAAGGACACAATCCACAGAGTGAAAAACAACCTACATAATGGGAGAAAATATTTGCAAATAATATATCTGATAAGGAGTTAACATCCAGAATACATAAAGAATTCCTACAACTCAATAACAACAAAAAATAAATAATTGCAATTTTAAAAAATAGGCAAAGGACTTGAGTAGATATTTCTACATTTCTACAAATGGCCAATAAGCATATGAAAAGATGCTCAGTATCACTAATCATTAGAGAAATACAGATCAAAACCATGAGATATCACTACATTTGTTAGAATGGCTATTATGAAAAGACAACAAATAAGTGTTGGTGAGAATGTCGAAAAAAGGGAATCTTTGCACACTGTTTGTGGGATTGTAACATGGTGCATTTTCTATGGAAAACAGAATGCCAGTTCTTCAAAACAGTAAAAATATAATAGAACCATATGATCCATATGATCTAGCCACTAGATCCCACTACTAGATAGATAGATAATAGATAGATAGATGATACACACACATATGCGTATGTGTGTGTGTGTGTGTGTGTGTGTGTATGTGTGTATGTGTATGATTTGAAAGCAGGGTCTCAAAGAGGTATTTGCACACCGATGTTTAGAGCAGCACTAGTCAAGAGATGAAAGCAACCCAAATGTCCATCAACAGACGAATGGATAAAAAATGTGGTCTACACTTACAATGGAATATTATTTAGCCTTAAAAAGGAAGGAGATCTTGTCACATGTTACAGCATGAATGAATCTTGAGGACATTATGCTAAGTGAAATAAACCAGTCACAAAGTGACAAATACTCTATGATTCCACTTATATGAAGTATATAGAGTTGTCAAATTCATAGAAACTGAAAGTAGAATGGTGGTGCCAGACACTTGGGGGGAGGAGGAAATCAGAGTTGTTCAATGGATATAGAGTTTCAGTTTTACAGGATGAAAAAGTTCTGGAACTCTGTTGCACAACAATGTGAATATAGTTAACACTACTGAACTTTACAGTTAAAAATGGTTAAGATGATAAATTTTATGTTATATGCTTTTTACCACAAAAAATATTTTTTACCATTAAAATAACAAATAAATAAATACATACATACATACATACATACATACATACATACATAAAATGGAGATACTGGCTAGTTGAAAGACACATATAAACACTTTTCTTCTAAGATTTCTAAGATCTATTCCTGCTCTGATATTTTTTTGCAGTATTCTAAATTAGGTACAACAGTTCCTTATGTATTTGCAGAAACTTTCTCTAAAGTCACCAGTGTTCATAATTGCCAGAACATTGTATGACCTACCAATCCTATCCCATAGTAGTATTCAGTATGTCAATTCTTCTGATCCCATCATCTAACAACTTTCCAAATAGTGGGTAGTTTGGGCTTTATCAGAAAAACCAATTGTTAACATGCTGTCTTACTGAAATAATACCCAATTCTTTAATGTGTCTATATATGTATTTTTATTTCCTTCCTGATGAAAGAAATATCCTATTGAAAGAAACATTTTGTTAGGAAGGGGGACAGGAAGAAAGAGAGTTTTGACCCCCTCAGCTCCCCAAATCATTGAGTGACTTCTTAGTCAACAAAGAAGAATATTAGGCCAGTGAAGTAAAGCAGTGTGCCTGACAGGGAAAAAACAAAACAAAACAAAACAACCAATACTTCCGGATAGGGATTCAGGAAAGACAGAAAAAAACAGGACTCTTTCCAGGGAGCTGACAATAGAGTTTGGTTGTTGGTCAATTCATTTATGCTGCATTAATATTCAACATTGACTGGATTGTATTCTATTACTTTCTTTCTCCACTGACGTCAGGTAATTATTAGTGGAGCTGGGTTTTCCCCTCCTGTTTGCGCATGCCCAGGACATCTCCCCAAATGAGACTGCCATGCAGGAATGTACTGGAAGGGAGCACTGGAAGAATGAGAAATGTAGTAAGGCCATTGGAAGAACAAGTGGGGAAGGGACATTACTCTCTCTGCCCAAGATAAGAAAGGTATAGAGAAAAACAAGATGGTGATCACTAACAAAGAAAGTCTAAGTTCTCTTCCCTCTTCCCAGAGAGAGTGCTCACATCTCTCCAGGTTTCAGAGCCCAGAAGGTGATGAGTGAATAGATAACAGCCAGAGAAATGCAGCAAGGACTTCTATAGAGGAGAGATGATGATTCTACGGGCCACGAGCTAACAGAAAATTCTTGGTCACTTTCAAGATTCGATACTTGAAGAGTTTCAGAAAGCCCTGGGAAGTTGAATACAAAAGTGAGTGCAAACCAAGGTCTGCCACAGCTACTCAGGAAGACAAACCATGGGTAGGAAGACAAACAATGAGTCAGCGATTGTGATTGATGAGAATGGATTCTGTAGATAGAGGCTGCTCAGGAATCCCTGGGATCTCTTGGAGAATAATCCCTCTGTATTTGATAGCTTGCTATGCAGAATTTTCTGTTAATTAAATCTTTTAATATAATTCAGTGACAAGAGTTCTCGTATTGAATTTCAAATAATTCTGGGTTTGGGGGAAGAAGAACAGGGAAGAAATTACAACACTGGATGGTATTATATGAAATTAACTAGCCACAGGGAATTTATAAAAGATTGATTACAAGGGTTTTTACTCATGATTTTTCTATTCTTTACTATTTGCGTTTCTAGCTATTGAATCCATGTGATATTTCAGCAAGGCTCTGATAGATAGTCTTTAAAGTTCTTGCATTAAATGAAGCAGATTGACTATTAATCTATCTCCTAGTATTTTTTAACATAATGCAAAATCATATCATTCAATGACTAACAGACATTTTTCTGGCAAATGTTTGTTTTTCTTTCTTTTATCTCTTTGACAGAACAGCAAGATTGTATATATTAGCATAATAGATATACGTGCACACATATGAAGACCATTTTGCAGTTGCACACAAACAGGTTCGGTTCAAAAAATTCACGTTTGGCCTAGTTGATTGGAACTTGGAATGACTGTATGTATTAATATAAAAATATTGTTAGAATGTAGTTCTTTTAAAATTATGCTCCCATGGAGTAACTTCAAAAACAGTAATGCAGCTTCCACCTGGATTTTTTATGATGTTTATTTTGGTAGAAGCTAACTGACACATAAGAAATCTGACCATCTTGAGACCTCCAAGCTAAAGAGGCCATATATAGGCTCTCTGACATCAGCCCAGCATTAACTGCCAGCCTTGTTTCCAGCACAGCTGAGCTTTCAGCTGCCTGGAACCCCTGTCTGACTGCAAATGCATGAGAGACTGCAAGAGATAACTACTTGGTTGCTGTGTTAGTGTTGGGATGATTCACTATGCAGTAATAACAACCAGAACAGCTCGTAATAGAACCCAGGACTGTGGGACTCTAATACTCATCTAAAGGTCTACACTTAATGCTTTACTTAACTCTTGGTTACTGTTCTTACTTTTCTGCAATAAAATCTAGTATGAGACTCAGTTTAGTATATAATTATATATTTATCTATTAAGTTTAGAATATTCATAGTTGTTTGATTTCTGCAAAAATGTCCCTGAATTCTATTCTATTTCCTAACAAAACAGAGACTCACTATTTTACAAATAATGGTCATGCTCTCAGTCACTTAACCCACCTTTATTGAGTATCTGCTATATGTCAGGCAGGCAGTGTAAAAACTACTATAGATACAAAAATGAATTAACATGAGCTTCATCATCTTGTCACAGATGGAGGGCTGGGAGAAAATGGGGAAAGATGCTCATATAAACAAATAGGACAACAAAATAAGAAGAGTTCTGCAATGGAGGAAAGCACAAAAGAGATGCTGGTTGAGCAGAGTCTAAAAGTTAAGTTTCTCAGGTGGTTGGAGGAAGAAGAGGGGAGAATGGAGAAAGGAAAAGACTGCCTGGCTGATTACTCTGTGATACAAACCTCAAGTTCTTAGTCAAGATCCCCTGAGCACACACCAGTCAGAAGAAGGGAGCTGGAGAGAAGAATCCAAAGGGCAAAAGCTGCGATGGCCTTCTGGAAAAGTGGCTCTGGAGGAATGTTGAGCTTGAGGGAATCCAGAAGTAGGCATCCAGATGCTATTCTGTCAGGAGAGTTTCAAAATTAAAGATTGCCTATATTCAGTCTACCAAGCATTAACTTTGGATAAAGATATTCTCTCTCTCTCTTTCTCTCTGTCTCTGTCTCTCTGTCTCTCTTTGTCTCTCTCTGTCTCTCTCTCTCTCTCTCTCTCTCCCTCTCTCCCTCCCTCCCTCGCTTTCTCCCTCTCTCCCTCTCTCCCTTATAAAGTAATAGTAATAGCTCTTGCTCCTAAACTTACTTTTGTTTCCAGAGTAATGAGTAGTTAATGTCTATGGAGATTCCTGATTTCCTTGCTAAGAAAAAAAATGTTTTAGGGATGGAAATAAGCATTATTTCAGTAGTATTGGTTTATATTTTAAGAAAAAGGAAAACATCTCTTTATCTTTGTTCAAGCAGTGTGCACCACTCAAGGGAGCTATTTTTAACGCATTATATTTCTCACTCAATGAGGTAGCAAGCAATGTTTTCTCAAATGGTTGTCTCACTCACATCCTTCATTTAGCCACTCACAACTAAAGACTGCCCTGTTTGCTTATTTAGTTAGTTAGCAATTTTGGACCCATTTTTATTTTTTTACCTTTTAAAAATCTGCCCAGCTTCCTTCTATTGGGGGATCTGTTTCTTAACAGTTGAGGCTGTAGATCACATACCCTCAATCACATACCCTCACCTGGCCTGCTACGAGTGAGCCGATGAGTCAGGCTGGTCAATAAGAGTATTGCATTCCCTCTCAAACACAGTGATTGGTTCAAGAAAGAGCATGTGACCCAAGCAGAACCAGTGTTTTTCAAGGATTGTTGTCGATGATGAGAGGCGGGGATTATTTACTCATTAGAGGTCATTAACAACAAGGACTATATAATTCTGGTACTATCAGGATTCATCTCCATAGGAGACAAATTAAAGCCAACATCAAAAAAAAGCAAAATTAGTCGATGAACCTGGTTCCATGCTAGAAGCTATCAACCCTTTGCCTTTTAGTTTAGATAAGCCAATAAATTAAGTTTTTCTGGCTTCAGCTAGTTTGAGTTGGGTTTCTGTCACTTCCAACCAAGAGTCCTGACTAATTAAATTCATTCTTGTGTTTGGATTCATAGTTCTGGAAACAAGTTTGACCATCCATATGATATACCATCTCACTACCCTCCTTCCTAACTCCCTGACATATTCATTCAGTGTGGTGTGGTTGTTAGGAGCAAAAGCTTCGAACAAAGACAGAAGTGGGTTTTAATAGCATCTCTACCATGTACAAACGGTGTGCCTTTGAGCAAACCAATAATTTCTCAAACCTGTTTTTTTTTCCTGTAAAATAGGGACGTTTTAACATGCATCTTCCAGATTTTTTGAGAAGACTAATGTAAAGTGCTCAGCTCAGCCCTTAATGGATTTTAGGGTCTAATTAAATGATTATTCAGTCAGTTATTTTAGCACCTCTTCTACAGGCTATCCTGGACACCCAAAATTTGAAGGAGGGTCTTCAGCAACATGTATGCCCAAGGACACTTCCCTCTTATTCCTCAAATCATATCAGAGTTAACTTTTACAGAAGATGGTATTCTGCTCTTAGAAATGTCATGATATTTTCTCTTGGACACCACCGTATGTATATCCTAGGTACATGCAGGTCAGAGACATGTCTCATGCTATGATTGCTCCCAGGTAGATGAGGTAGTCTTCGACCAATCTAGGGAGTTGGGTTGAACAAAAGTCTATTCCAGAAATTCTTCCTTCTCTCTCTTGGCAACTGCAGACACAACCAGATGAAAGAGTGTCAGGTAGCAGGCCAAGGTGGCTGGAGGTACACAGGGACTTCTATTGCAGCATCTATTCTACGCAAAGAAACAAAAACATTCAGTCAAATTAGTAATCAGCCGCCGGGGAAAGGATCAACCCTGTATACTTTCTCCAGCTTCTGGTAATCTCTTTTTACCTCACTGATTTCAAACAGTAAGATAAACTCTTCTCACGGTTGTTTGAGAGCTTGAGTTTGGATGTAATAAAAATAATTCAAAGTTCAAAAGTGTACATCCTCAGTTGTGTTTGACCTCTCCTGGAGTTTAACTTGACTTCTGGATTGGTTGTTGCAGGTTAGTTTTATGCTTCAAAAATTGCTTTTCTATTTTTTGTAAAATAGAAAAGTGACTAAGGTGAATACTGCTTGAGTATCTCCCTTGCACCTTGCTTGGCCTGTGACGCAGACCTTTTCCCAGAAATAAGGAGGGAGGTGAGGCCTAACCTCTGTCTCCTCAGCAGTCTTCCAGTGTTTTAGGAGGGGAAATTCTCTGTGTGAAATAAAGTTTGATTGCCATTGCTTCTTCCTTCTAGGAAGTGGCCAGCAGTGGTTGAGCTGTCCTTGATCTTCCTCAGTTTCTGCTTTCAAACTTACCCCAAATAAACATACAATATGTTCTGGTTATTTTCTGTCACCCAACCCCACCACATCTGTTCTGGGCCATGGGTCGGTAATCCCTACAGACTACTTCATCAGGGCTCCCTTGCCCTCTGGATTCCAGTTGGGTTTGGTCCATGGGAAGTAGCTGTAAGAGCTTGGAGGGCAAGAGGAATGAGAGATCAGGGTATTCTTCCTCTTCTCCTCTCTGCTTTGGTGTTTGTAACACCAAACCACAGCTCCAGCTGTCACCAGACTCAGAGACACTATTTCCTTCCCTCACTCCTTCAGGCCTAGAGGTGTAATGGCTTCCCACTATCACTAGTCCCTGGGTACCTCAGTGTTTCTTGTTGGTTTCTCTAACCTGTCCACACCTCTGACAATAGTCCCTTAATTAAGTTCTCTTCAATTAAACCCCTTTGAGCGGAGTATTGATTTCTGCCAGGAATTTGGCTAATCTATAGTTAAGTTAAAATTTGTTTGTTTACTACGCAAACACAATTCCAGGATAAGTTTTCTCAGTTCCCTTGCAATTAGACTTGACTTACAAAGCCCGTACTACACAGAATTTCTGGAACTGTCATGAGGAATGTCATACTCGTAATTCTACCTGGGGTAGATGGCTCTTTCTAGGACAACATTATAGCAAGAAAGTTATCTTGGTTACGAAAGGTCCTGTTGTCATTGCCTAAGAGAGAAGGCATGGGAGAGAGAAAGGGAGAGAGAGAAGGAAGAAGATAATTGTATTTCTAGGAGAAACTTTGAAGAGAGGAGTAGGTAAATGAGTTAACAGCCTGAGAAACGGAGAAAGCAAAGCAAGGAGGGTCATTGAAGAGAGCAACCTCAAAATATGGCACGAGACAAGCAGTGAGACATTCTCAATAGTGGGAAATGGCCCATAAACGCCAGGAATAGTGATGCCTGAAGTAGTTTCAGGGTATTTTGTGTTCTGTGTTGAAATGACTGTGATTGTGTTCCTTTCACTACACCCTCTCCCACCACACCATTCTTCCTTGAAAACATCAATCACACATCAATCAAACAAGTAATAGTTTTGTGAAAATAGTGCTCTCAGGGGCATGAAAGAAGAGAGGGCGAGGTCCCCGGTGAGCCCTTCAAAGAGAATGGCAGTTCTGTCCACATGGAGAGGGATGTCAAGAGGAAATAAAAGTTAAGAAGCAGGCAGGTAGGAACCCCAAGAATCGTGAGTCCTTGAAAAATCTTCAAAGATGTTGGGGAGCAGAGACAGGACTTCATTCATTTTGAGGGACAGAAAATGACATAGCCCTAGAAAGTTGGTAAACCTAAGGGTATTTTGGCTGGAGCAGTTCAGTTGCATTTTAACACTACTATTTAATGAGTTCTGAAGCCCAGCGATGGATTTTCACTGTTAACTCCAGAAGGCAGGAATACGGTCATGTGAAGCTTATATGAATCAGTTAGAAAAAAAAGGAACAAAAACATTAACTATCCGTGAAAGTGTGTTTCTGAGTTTGAAATTTTTAAAACAAGAATTTCTAAATTAGCAAGTGAACACATGGATGTTGATACTGACAAATGGGAAATTTTCTCTAAGTGCTTAGAATGGTACCTGGCAAAAAGTCATTGCTATATTTGTGTTTTAAATTAGAAACATCCACAGATAAATAACTTCTTAATAGATAAGGCCATACACTTACAGTAGGATGGATAGATAGATGATAGATAGAAAAAATTGATAGATGATAGATAGATACATAGATAGATGATAATAGATAGATAGATAGATTAGATAGATAGATAGATAGATAGATAGATAGATAGATAGATAGATAGATAGATAGATGATAGATAGGCAGACAGGTAGATGGATGGGTAGATAGAAGAGTGACTAGGTAGACTTAAAATAAAATATTAAACAAATAATAGTTATTATTTCATTGTTGTTGTTGTGACCTGGACTTCATTGTCCAAAAAGTGTCCCCCCTTTTATTTTCCTGCACTCAAATTGTAGCTTCTGATTCTCATAAGGGTCATGTAGCTACACATTCCAAGAAATTCAGATTTAAGTCAAGAACACAAATGTAACTGTGTTCATGATCTACTGAAAGCACCACTGATGGAAGAAATAACTTGTTATATTCATAGGAAAGCAATGACAATAAATGTTATTCTATGTATTATCTGCAAGACCTCATTTCAAACAGTTTAGATACATTTGATACTCAGAGGTACCTTCCTACTATTATCCCATATCACAGAGGAGGAAATTGAAGCACAGAGAAATTAACTTTCTGGAGATTTCATAGCTAGTAAGTAGTAGGGTCAGAATTCAAACCGATATTTCAATTCTAGAGCAGAAGCTCTCAATGACTAAGTTGCCTAATCTTAAAGCCAGGAATAACCATCAAGGAAACATTCAACCTTGGTTCATCTCCCTAAATATTTTGTTGTCATCTTTGGGGACACAATTCTAAAACTGCATAAAATATACTAACTATTTATCATGGAAGGTGGAAAGCAATCATCAAATAGGGATTTATTCATTCTTTCAATAAGTATTTAGTGAGCACCTACTATTAATAAATGCCAGAAACTCTTCTTGGTACTGGGGCAATAGCTGTGAACGATGTGAACAGAAATTCATACTTTCCTGGAGTGTGGGTTCTAGTGAAGTGGATGCAGGCAATCAACGAAACAAGCATAAATACTATGAAGAAAAATAAAGTGGAGAAGAACGATGACTTGACAGGCAAGGCCTCAGCAAGAAAGTTTTTAATTTGTTTAGGAAGCCAGGGAGAAAGGAAATGAAATCTTCTTCATCTTTCCCCTTCACTTCCAGTCTTCTGTCAGAGACTATGCTTGAGTGAGAGCTAGATCACCACAGAAACCCGCTTACCAGAATTTTAGAAATTCACTCTTCAACCAATGTAAAGCCAGAAATGTGGTTATTATGTTGTCACTGCTCCTCATCAAAACCCTTTTTAGGTTGAACGGCTTGCCTGTGCAAAGCTACCCTGTACAGGGGTACACTCTCATGTCTGTCGTTCCTGAAAGAGCCCTCTAAGCCAGAGCAGCGCCTCCACCTTATCAACTCTCCTTTAAAGTGAGCGGAGATCTGAACTTCACCGAATGCCTTGGGCATGTCTGTGTCCTTCCACACAACACATTTGGTTTGTGAAGAGATGACCTGGGTTGCCTGAGGCTTGACCTCAAACTTGTCTGAAGTTAAGATATTGAACAGTGAGATTTCCCCTTCTCTTTCTACTTTGCATGTATGTATGTATGTTTGTGCTAAAAAGGCAATATTGTCACAGAATCTACAGAGACAATCATTATAGAAGAATAAAATCATGGCACAAAATCATGCTGACCAAGCATGTGCTTTTCCATGGGTTCTCATAAATGATATAGTCTAACCACTCCAGGATAACTGTTCCCAAAACAGGATAGGTAAAATTTGAGCAAAATCTCCAGCATGAGAAAACTATATTTTAGTTCACCAAAGCATTTATTTCCACTCTTTGAAAAATCTTCAGAAATCCTAAATAGTCATCATTTTCCTCAGTTTTCTCTCTGCTTCTTGAGGAAGTCCACTTCCTCATTCATAAAACATAACCACAACCTCTTTGCCTGATTTTGAATATCATAAAAAACATAAGCCAGTGACCCACTGTCTCAGTTGATTCTATGAGTGTGGGACAGTTTTACACAATCAGTGCTCATACTCAGTGCTTGATTTTAATCCGTTCAAACATGAAATCAGTGTGAGCAATGTTAACAAAGAAATGCATTCACCAGGAGTACCCTCTCTAACCAGATTGTTCCCTTCTTTCCTCTACACCTGTTTCTTCCCCATCCAAAGCTAGGTAGCAATTATCACTATTCCACTGTCACTCTTCCCTCCCTTATTCTATGGTTTATTTCTGGATTCTCAGTCGTTCTCAAACTTTAGAGAAAATAGGGATCACCGTGAGCTCATTAGACACAAATATTCTTGAATCCCTCCTCCCATTCTAAAGATTTTTTTAGGAACATCATTTTTTTTCTTTTCCCCCCAGCTTTATTGAGATAATTGACATATAACATTGTGTAAGCCTAAAGTGTAAAATGTGATGAGTTGATATATGTGTATATTATGAAATTATTACCACAATAATTAACATATGTGTCATCTCACAATTCTATCATTTTGTGTGTGGGGGGGTAGAAATTATAAGACCTACTCTCATAGCAAGCGTCAAGTACACAATAGAGTATCATTAACTATAGTCATCCTTCTGTGTGGTAGATTCCATCCTAAAGATTTCAATTTAGCAGGCTAGGGTCAGGACTCAAGAATCTGCATGTGAAGTAAGCGTTCCAAGTGATTCTGTTATAAGGAAGTTTGAGAACCGCAATTTGAAAAACAGTGTTAGTGGCAGGAAAATAATTTGTCAAGGGAGGATCTGCATAAAGTTTTCAATTTCAGATATGTTTAGTGTAGAATAAGAACTGTAGAAATGTAGTATTATGGAATATTTAGACTAGGAAGGAAGATCATTCTGGTCTAATGCTTTCATTTCACTGAGGAGGAAATATAGGCTCTGAACAGTTAGGTGACATGCCCAAGGGTTTATAACACGTCTGTGGAAAAATCAGGGCTAGAAATAAGGTCTCAGCTCCCTGTTCAGGTTTGCTTTTCCCCACTTTACATTCTAAAATGAAGTAAAATTAAGAGGACTAATTAGGAAAGTTATTTTGGACTTTTTAACCTTTTGTAGGGCTCCAGAGTTTCTAATTGTCTCTCAAAATATAGGTCCAGCTATTTAAATATTTCAGATGGGTAACAGAGAAGTTCATTTCCACAAAAGCAGAAAAGAGCACAGAAAAATACAGCTGGGCCGAGGACAAGCTTTTGTCTGTGAAGAGATTCTAAACAAGGATTTTATTTTTTAAATACCTGTAATTAGACCTCTCTATATAACCACTGCAGTCTCCTTTTGGCTTTTCCTCATACAGTCTTTCTGCTTTTCTGCACAACAAGGTTAAACTGGGTCTCGTTGGTACATACATGATAAGCAAGGTCCATGTGTCATGAATGTTAACACAAGTGGTTGTTATTATTTTCAAGGACCAGGTATTAAGTACCTACTATGCAAACATGGAGAAACAGTCCTTTGACACTCTCATGTCAAACTCTTCTCTATTTTTATAGGATAAAAATCAATCTCAAAGTTGTGCTGCTAGCGGTTTTGCAGGAAATGTACAGTTTTTAAACACGGCCAGTGATTTCTATGTGGGAAAAGGACAAACATGAGTTACATATAAAATTATTATACAAGTTATACTGGCCTGATTGTGTAGAATACCCACCACCCCAGACATATTCTTCTTCAGAGACACTCAGAAAATAAATTGCATATTCAGAACTTGAATTCTGACTTGCTTAAAAAAAGAAAAATTTCCATCGTTCCATCGTCTCCACAAAAGAGACAGTGAATATACTGGAGTAGAAGACCACCAGTGTTGGAAGCGGGTGACGAAGACCTGGCTTGGCTGCTAGTACAAGTTTTTTTGTTGTTTTTTTTTAATTAAAGTTTATTCGAGTGACAATTGTTAGTAAAGTTACATAGATTTCAGGAGTACAATTCTGTAATACATTATCTATATCTCACATTGTGTGTTCACCACCCAGAGTCAGTTCTCTTTCCATCACCATATCTTGCCAAGTTTTAACTTCAGTGAGATATTCAGTGCAAAATGAGGATATCTCAGCCTATCTGACAGATTGCTGTGAGACTTCTATGAACTTATAATTGTGAAATAATTTTTAGTGAAAATAGTATTAAGAATATTATAACACTTGGTTTAACAAGGAAGTGGTGACACTATTTACCATTAAATAATACCTATTTCTGGTAAAAGAGCAACACAGTCGTTTTCAAGCATGGCTTTGCATAAAGCATTTCACTAATGTCATTCAGTTTGCTTCCCCAGGGATTTGGAACCAGTCTGTATGTGCTGACTTGCTCCAACCTCCAAATCTCCATTCCAGGCAGGAATTAAACTAGAAAGAAGAGAGAGGAGAGAGGCATGCTGCAGGGAAGGAGAACATGATAGTTCTACTCTCCCTGCTAGATCATCAATTCCTTGTACGAAAGTTGAAAGTTAAGATGGTCTCTAAGTGGACCACCTATTTGTCTCTGTAACCTGTCAAATCTAATTCACTGAATGAGAAAAGACAATAGCAGTGGTCTGAAGGCCACTTAATCATAATCATAGAGTTTGAAGCTGGAAGGCATGCATTTTTAGGAAGCTTCTTAGGTGATTCTGATACCTAAGCACGTTTGAGAAGCAAAGCTATAGATCACCTAATTCAGCAGTTCTCAATCTCTGTTAGAATCGACAAAGGAATTTCAAAAATAATGATCCAGCTATTTTATTGAGTTGGGCATCAGAATTTTTGTAAATTTCCCCAGACATTTCTAACGTGCAGCCAGGGTAAGAACAAATGATCTAATTTAATTCCTTTTTCAGAGAGGCAACTGAGCTCCTCTCCTCTTGAAGAGAGTAAATGATTAAATTTCCATAAGCATGCGAAAATATGAATACTCAATTTAACTCAAAAACTCTTTTTTGTGCACCTACATGTATCTGGCATAAATCCTGGTCCAAACAGCCTTATTAACTCATAACAGGATGAAAACAATTTAAAATTACACAATGCAGAATAAGGCAAACGCTACAGGGCAGGAAAAACAAGGTGTTTTTGGTATTTCAAAGAGCTGAGAAATAACTTGAGGTCTTTATCTGCAAAATGGCAGATGATTCGTTAAAATCAGAAGACGTGAACTTCAGAAAGCTAGTGAGTTCTGAACCTGTGGAACTGTAGATAACAACATGATATGGATATTGCAATTCTATCTCACGCTTTAAAAGTTACCCTGTCATCATGGATGTTAGAACTACAAAACTGCCCTGGAAGGAATAGTGCTATAAAAAAAAAAGGGTAACCTTTGATTTATTTTAATTTGTGTTTAAGTTACAGTATTGCATTCACTATTTCTAAAGTCCTGACAAATTACTTGAGAATGACTACAAATGATGGCTATGGAATATGTGGTTGTTCCTGGATATCTCTTTAAATACTTTTTTTTTTTTAACTTCCAAAATATATTCTAATATGTCACTACTCCAATTTCAGGGATACAAGTCTAGTTCAGGGTCTCATCATCTATTACCTTAATCATCTCAAAGTCTTCTTTCTGCTTTTCTTTCCTGTAATCTCTTAACTAACCCAGTTCATGCTACATGTTTTTTGTGAAATTAGTATTCTAAACACTAGTGTAAAATGTTTTAAATGTAAAATGAAGCTTCATTTTGCTATACATAATTTTATAGTATCCACTTATATTTTTCTCCTTTCAAAGTTTAATGACTTTTTATAAAAGTAATATATATAAATAATTTTAAAATCAGAAAATATTACAAAGCTTATAACAGAACAAAGCCCTCTCCTGCTTAATCCCTTCACATTTTCAATTTCTGCTCCAAGAGGAAATAATTTTCAACTATTTTAGCGGTTTCTACTGGTATTATTTGAAATGATGCATATACTGTTACTTCTAGATTTTCCAGTATTGGATATTACCTGTTGATTTTCTACTCTAAGGATGGGGAATTAGTCCAATGATTCACTCCCTGCCGTCTTCCTTCCTGCAAATGGGGATATCCCAGTGGACAAGACAAAGTCCCCACGCTCATGAATTTACATTCTGATGTGAAAAGGTAATAAATAGACAAGTAGTTAAATAGCTGAATAATTCCAGAAAGTGACCCATGATATGAAAAAACATAAAGAAGGATAAGAGAAAAGGATATATGTCCCGTTCTTCCATTCACCCAATATCGTTATAATAAAATTTTTGATTGTTTCCATCGATGTAACTAGATAAACATGACTCAACACTGAGACATAACTTGTACCATGATTACCTTTCATTTATTGCACAACTATTTATTTTCTGAGTCTGAAATTGCTGCTTTTTGCATTTGTTTAGTTTTCCATGTACTGAAAACTAATTCATGCCAAAACATGTTACCAGAACTATAAAACTTCTCTCAATATGGTCAAACACTATAGCTAATCTCTCGATTTTTCTTCCTCCTCCTCCTCTTCTTCCTCTCTCATCATTCCTTCCAGAGACCTCTGTCCTCTTGCTCCAGTCTTGTCTGGTAACTTTCCAGGCCTGCAGCACAGCTGTCACCCTGGGGCCTCCCTTTATCATCTTACGATTTCTTTGTGACTCTCCTTGGTGGAACTCCTTTCCTGTGTATATCTTCCTCTTTCCCAATTTGCCCTCCAGTAGAAAGAGTGCATAGGAAGTAAAGCTTTGCAATCTTGAATGATTAAAAATGTTTTTATTCTACTCTCATCCTTGATGGATGTCATAGAATTCTAGGTTGAAAATTATTTTTCCTCAGAAATTTGGAGGCATTGCTCCATTGTCTCCTGGTTTTCTGTAGTGCTATTGGGAATTCTGATGCCATTCTTGTTCCCAGTACTTGGTATGTGACCTATTTTTTTTTTCTCGCTGGAAGCCTTAGGGTTCTAAAATTTCAAAATCATTTAGCTTTCCTAAGACATTTTTTTTTTTCTGGAAAGTCAGAAATGTGTAGTGATTAGGAATACAGATTCTATAGCCAGACTGCTGGGTTTGTCTATTTTACTAGCGCTATAACTTTGGGCAGTTTACTCAATTTCTCTGTACCTCTGCTGCCTATAAAAGGAGGATAATACTCGTATCCACATTATAGGATTTCGGGCAGGATAGCAGTAATTCTTTAAAATATTTAGAACAGTGCTGGGCACATAACTGTAAACACTGGCTGCTACTATTATTTATTTGTTGCGCTAGACATTTAGTAGACTCAATTTGGAAACTCAGATTTTCATAGCTGGGACAACTGCTTGCATTATTTCTTTGGTTATTTCTTCTCCTTCATTTTTTCCATACTTTATTTCTGGAAACTGTTGTTAGTAAAATTTATTTGGTGTTATATTTCAATCCATCTACTATCATATTTTAAATATCCAATGTTTTTATCTTATTTTTTGAATGTGTGTATTTGTGTACATACTATATATATATTATATATAATATATATCTATATATACCTATCTGTCTATCTATCTATCTATCTATCTATCCATCTATCTATCTATCTATCTATTTATCTATACACACACACACACACACACACACATACACAGAGGGTGCCCAAAAATCTGTATACATTTTTTAAATTAAAGTTTATTGGGGTGACAATGGTTAGTAAAGTTGCATAGGTTTCAAGTGTACCATTCTGTAATACATCATCTGTATATCACATTGTGTGTTCACCACCCAGAGTCAGTTCTCCTTTCATCACCATATATTTGATCCCATTTACCCTCATTAAGGAACTCATACAACTCAACAACAACAAAAACAAACAATCCAATTAAAAAATGGACAGAGGACCTGAACAAACATTTCTCCAAAGAGAACATACAGATGTACACACATTTTAAGAAATGAAAAAACTGTATTAAAATTGTAACACTCAATATACACCCATAACAAAAGATGAATACAAGTCATGTGTATACATTTTTTGGCACCCCTGGTATATATAAACTTTTTTAAATGGATGTAATAGTTTATCCTTTCTTTCTGAGGATATTCGTTATCAGGTTTGTTTTTGTTGTTGAAGTTTTCTTCTTCTTTTTTTTTTTTTTTCCTATCCATTATGTTAGAGGCTTTTCTCTGGTGATTCTTGGCTGTCTATTCATACTTAAAAGTGAAGCTTTTAAGCTCTAGGAGTTATCAACTGGTAAGCTTCATTGTAGAGAGATTGGGTGGGGTAGGGAACCCTTGAATGCCCCTGTAGCTGTCAGTTTTTGTAAATCTTTGATTTTGAGCTGATCAGTTTTTTCTGTTCCCTTGCCTGGGAGTATAAGCCTGGCTACCAGTGTTTTGGGAGCTGAGCTGTGGGAGGGGTTTTTCATGCAGACTCTCACAGAATCTCCTTGTTTTTAGTATAGTGTCTCCTGGTCCAACCTCTCTTCTCAGTCTTCTCAGCCTAAAGCTTATACAATTTGGAGGGCCCTCTTTGAGACAAAATATAAAATAAATGAAGCAAAATTAAATACAGGGCCTTGGAAGGGACCTGTGCAAGTGGGGAGCTTGATCCTTGGGCTTCATTAGCTTCATGGTAAACTTGGCTCTTCTTCCTACCTTCTACCAGGTGCTGGAGGGGTGTGACTGGCTTTATTTGCTGCAGAGGGCATCTGGCAGATCTAATTGCTTCTTATAGTCTTTCAATTCATTCTCTTCTTTTTAGGCCCATTGCATACCCTGGTTCTTCAGGGAGAACCAGTATTTTCAAATTCTGAACCATCATGGCATTTACAGTTCAACTGGGGCACATCTTGTTGGGGCATTTCTCACTGCAGGCAATTAGGCTTTAGCTTTCTCTGCTGAGCTCTGTTTTCACCACTTTTTCATCTGAGTCCCATCTTCTAAAATTGTGTGCATATCTCTTAACTGCTGTTATTACCCATTCTGTTCTCATTGTCACAGTGAGTTTATTCCTTTACTGCAATTCATGTGGGGTTTTAGGATAGTATAGAAATAAACAGCCAGGCTCAATTTGCCATGTTTAATTGGAAGCCTCATTCTACCCTTAGATATTTTTATGTTTGTTAGTAACTCTACTAAATTTTATTGCCATTTAATTTATTTTAAAACTAAATATTTTTGTACTACATATTTAAAAATAAATATCTCAATGTTCTCATAGTCTTTTTTTGAGCCAATAAATCAAAATTTTTTTGGCCCAAAATGCTGATGTGCTCTTATATTAGCCAAACGGTGAATATTTTGTGAAGGAGAAGATATCAGAAAATGTCTATAATTTTTTAAAACAAAATTAAAAAATAATGCTTGTTAATAAAGAAGTTTGTATAAAAAAAGAATAACCTTATGTTGGTATGTTTAAAAAAATACTTTGTCTAGTTTATTCTTCGAGATGATATTCAATGCTTGTTAAATAAATAAATGCTCCTACGTCATCACTCAAAACTGACTCCATTTATATGAAAACATTTCTTTCAAACTCTTGGCAAATGATATATAAAATGATTTACAGTAATGTTTCCCAAACTATGCTCCTTGGAGTCTCATATTTGCAAGAGTATTTTAATAAATCTAAAAATCTAATAAAATGATCTATAGTCAAGTACATTTTATAAACTTTGAGTTCAATAAAGTTAAATAAATTTCTTTATATCAAGTACTTCTTGGAGCCTTAATTATTAGGATATGCATTGGGAATCTCTAAGAAGGGAATAATTACTAGTCTTTCTCAAATTTATTTTACTACCAATCCATTTAGACAGCATACTATTCATTCCTTACAGAGCAAATTGCATCAAAGTACAGATTTTTTTTTTTTTATCAACAGTATATTTCCTAATTCTGTACCTGTAAAACACCTGGTTTTTATCCTGTGTAGTAGTTTTATTTCTCCCCTTACCGATTCCATTCTAGATCTTGATCTCTCAGGATTTCTCTGTCTTGAAACCTTCTGGTATATCAGGCCAACTGTCTTCCCACAGGATCTAAATGATGCAGAGTGAAATAAAAACCTGTGTCAGAAAGCTTTTAATATTACAGTAGCTGGGGAGAAGCAGAAATGAATAAACGATAATAGCTGGATGGTGTGGTACAATACAGGCCATCCAAGTAGTCCTGAACTGACGATCTTGCATATGCCTGAGCATCAGGGTTAATTTTAAGCAGGTCGGGATAAGAAAGAGATAACAGCAAGGGCAGTCATTAAGTGCTCTCTTCTCTGTCTCTGTTCTTTAGTGTTTTCCAAGCTTTCCGCATGTACTAAATATTCACATTTTATGGCAAGATCCTCAAAATGACTGACCCAAACTCTCCAGGGGAGGGGCTTAGGAATCTGTATGCAGAAAAGATGTTTCTTAGGACTGGCAGTTTAGGAAATATCGCATTTTGAGCCCCAACTGTGGGGCTTGCCTGCTCACTCCTGGCCATGACCTCCGCTTTGTTTTTACATCCGCAATAATCCTGTTGGAGAACCTGAACTCACTTTCTGCATTAGGTATGTTTTGCTTCAGATTCTGATTGCATAATTTCTGTGCCCAGTCTCTCATCCTGATTCTGATATATCGCTTTCTCTCTCTATTTAATATTTTGGTCTGGCATTAAACTGAGTGAATTCTCTCGGATTAATCTTGCCAGGGCATCTCATAAGAAAAGCTCTGAATATCTTCTCTTAATGTTTGAGGGAATTAAATGTTAAATAGAGTCAAGGTAACTGAAGAATAGTTGTGATAGGGGACTTAAAAAATTAGTTAACCCAGAATTCAAAAAATACAAAAAAGCAGTAACTAAAAAGTATGATTTTTCTATACTGTTTCTAGTATTTTATGGATCCTTCTAGAGATACTCTAATGCATTTATAAACATTTATGTAATATATATGTACATATTTCTTTTACACGAAGATATCATGATATCTGCTTTGCACCTTGCTTTCTTCACTTACTTAACATTGGCGATTGTTATAGATTGAATTGTTCCCCCTCTCTAAGATGTTGAAGTCCTAATCCCCAGTATCTCAGATGATGACCTTATTTTGAAATAAGGTCATTGTAGATGGACTTATTTAAGATGACACCATACTGAAGTAGTTGGGCCCTTAATCCAATGTGACTGGTGTCCTTATAAGAAGAGGACACAGAGACACACAGTGAGAATGCCATGTGATGACAGACAACAGAGGCAAATACTGGGGTGATGCCTCTGCAAGCCAAGGAACGCCAAGGCTTGCTGGCAAATCACCAGAAGCTAAGAAGGAGCAAGGAAGGATTCTCCCTGTCAGTCTCAGAGAGAACATGGCCATGCCAACATCTCAGTTTGGGACCTCTAGCCTCCAGAACTGTGATACAACAAATTTCTGTTCACACAGTTTGTGGCACTGTTTCTGGCAGTCCTAGAAAACTAATTCAGAGATATTTCTGTATCAGTAGAGAGCTGCTTCATTCTATTTGACAGCTGCATAGTATTTTCTTATATGGCTGGACCGAATTTATTTACTCAGTCCTCTACTGGACATTTGTTTTCAAACATTTGCCATTAAAAAGAATGCAAATTGAAGAACCTCATATGTGTGTCATTTCACACTTGTGACATTATCCTGGGCTACATACATAGGAGTGGTGAATATTTAAATAGAAATAAGATGTTTTGTACATGAACAAGTGAGACATTATTGTGATTTGGGTAATATTAAGTTTCCACAAATAATATTATGCTTAAGGCAATAATAATGCTAAGTGTGAGGACTTTGCCTCTCCCATTCTTTCCCCTAACTGTTCACCTGCTACATAACCTTTTAGACAAACCTCCCTTCTTTTCTCTGGATCTCCACTACACCTGAGTTTTTAGTGTTATACTTAAGTTCTTAAGGTGGTTGTAAGGCACAAATGAAAAAAAAAAAATTTGTGAAAGCAGTTGACCTACCTAATAATAGGGATTGCTATTGTATTTCTCTTAAGGTAATGTTTGATAACTTTATTCTACCCTTCCTCCATATTCTATCCTCACTAATACACACACACACACACACACACACAGTTGCACTGGGTTATTTTTCTGTGTCTCATGTTTGTTTTCGTGTATTTAGTTTCTTACTGTATCCTTTCTATTTGCCCACAACAGTCATTATACTGTCTTTTCTACAAATGTTACTGCCTGACTAATAAGTATATACTCAGAGTGCTTTCGTGTGCTAAATTTTTAATCGGTGAAAATTCTTTATTCCCTGAAGGTGTCCTGAGGATTTACTTTTATATAGTACAGTTTCTATGAACTACGTTCTTCCTCTTCCTCCTTTTCTCAGATTAGGATAACTGTTGGGAATATATATATATTTTAAGCAATGAATTGGGGAAAAAATCAGTACCTAATACACTTAATTGTCATCGCTAATCCATGATGAGAGGTCATTTCACTTTGTTTTCTTAGGTCATGAAGACTTTTCTTTCTTGGCTGGGTTTGGGATTGGAACTCTAGTCACTTCATTATTCTTAGTATCCTCAGCCTTGTAGCCTGCCAAGAATTGTCAGAGCTAAGAGTAGGCTGTTGTTTCTGTGATATAATTGGTAAAGGGCTAGAGTCCTAAGTCTTTACACATCTCCCCTAAAGCATTCCAAAGTACTTCAAATTCCTACCTTCAGAGTCAATGCTTTCCCTTGCTCAAATGTAAATAGCCTGAAGGAATATCATAATAAACCATTATCAGTCATCAACAACCCAGCATGAATTGGTCCGTGAGATTCTTTTCTCAGATGACCAAGAAGAAAGTGAAAATTCAACAAAGAAGCTTTCGCTGAAGTGCGTTGTGTGCTGTTGCTGTCATTGCGACAGACAAGTCTCGCAGGGTACAGTTTCCCCATCATTCTCTTTCCACTGACCAGGAAACCAGAGCTCCTTTGGAGGGAGGAAGTACTGTGATTGGAGCCCTTTAGAGAATTGAGCGAAAAGGATCTTCAGTTGCCTGCAGGATCAACCCTAGGCAAAATCACGGAGAGGTAGCAGTTTTAAGTTTTTCTAAACTTTCAGTATGACAAGTGTAGGAATGATTCTGGCAAAACTCAAAATGGTATCTGGCAGTCAAACTGTTTCATCACACTTCATTAACATGTAATGTTGGAGGTGCATGCTTTTTGAACCAAGCTGCCTTACTGAGATGAAAGTGTTCTGTACTCTCTGCCATTATTCCTTCTTCCCATTTCTCTGCCCATGGTGTGTACGTGTGTGTGCATTGGGACAGCGGGGCAGAGGCAAGGGGCACTGATCTCCATCCTTTTTTTGGGGGGGAGGCTTTTTGCTGAATATTTATGGATTGAAAACGTATCCTACCTACCAAAGCTAATACCTACAGCCTGAGATCTGCTTGGGGGATTGACTGTCTCGTTTCCTGAGGCGCTCCATCTCTCTTTTTCTCAAGGGGGAAAGAAGTGATGTCCCACCTAAATAAAACTGCCCAGACTATTACCCCTATCTTCCCAGAATTCACATTCATTTCAGAAGCAGTAAAGCATCGTAAATTAAAATTGCTCCATGGAGGAAGCAATTACTGTGTTTGAGAACAGCCAACAAATTGTAGGTAATTCATAAATTATACCCACCCATAGATGTTTCAACTCAAATACTGCTCTGTTACTGATTTATTGAACTTGTCATATCTTTTTATGCAATTTATCTGTTACGAGAACATTTTCTCTAAATAAAGAACCCTCCATTTCTTATAACAGGATTTTTATTCAACTACTGGCTCTTTCTCCTCTACCTAATACTATGCTGAAGTCTCTCTCCATCCTAGGATTTTAAAAATCCTTTCTTGTACATTGTTTCCTACTCAAGTGAATGCTTCTTGTCTCTCCTCTTTCCTGTAGACTTCTTGAGAAATCTCCATGCCCTAACTTCACATTTGCTCCTTAACCAATTGTAATAATACTATTATTATTAATAGCTAATATTCATTGAATGTGTGTAAGCCTGTGAAATGTAAGCCTGTGCAATGTATATGTATTATCTCATTTAAATTCCAAGAATCTAATGAGGTAGGTACCATTAGCGGCCCTATTTAGGCAGATGAGAAGACTGAGGCTTGGAGAGTGTTACTGTTAGTGTGCTGCTTAGCAGATCAAACAGTAAGTGCTAACATAGAAACTCCAGTTTCCCTCTGATATGTGCTGTCTAAATCATTGCTATTATCCACAATGCGTACTGTCTCTATCAAATCACTGTAACCAATTATTGCCTAATCATATCTAAGCGTTCATTTCCAATCTTTATCCTAGTCAATCTTCCTACAGCAGTTGCCACTGTTGGACCTCTGGACATTTCTCCATCCTTTATTTCCATGATGTTACACTGTTGGTTCTTCCACATTTCTAACTGTTTTTTCTGACTTTGCTGATTTATGCTTCTGATTTATGCTGAATTTTCTTCCTCCTTTAAATGTCTTCCTTGGGTGATCTCAATGATGCCTATGTTCTCAACAATCATCTCAACTCGAATTCCAGTGTCCCTTTAGCTCCAGTTTCATCTCTATTATAGGTCACACACACTAGAAATATCCAAATCAACATCATTATCTTTCGTTCAAAGCCTTTTCTTCCCTCTGCATTTCTTCGCTCGTTCTAAAACACAGTTTATGTAAACAGACAAGCTGAAGGATGGGGGCGGCCTTTTTTACATCTCTTTTTCTTTCACTCCCACATTTAATCAGTCACTATATACTGTATATTCTAATTTTTAAACTTAAAAATCTGTCCATTCATCTCCATTACCATTTCTACTGCTTTAACTCCGATTCTCATCCTATCTCATCCTTGTTAAGGTCAAGTATTGCATATTGTACTTTATTGTATTCCCTACAATACCTAGCCCAATTTTGTATACAGAAATAGACAATCAGACATTTGTTAAGTGAATAGATAAATACTTACCCAACACTTGCACTTCATGAAGATTATGCTATTGTGTAATACTTATATAGCACTTGCTATTTACCAGACATTATTCCAAATACGTTAGCTGTATTGCCTTATTTAATCTTCAGACATTTTTTTTGAAGTTGATGTAATTATTATTACTATTTTATATATGGGGAGGCAGAAATAGAGAAGTGAACTGACTTGCCCAAGTTTATACAACTAATAAATGGCAGAGCTGGAATTAGATCATAGTTTGGTTTTAAATCTATGCTCCTAACCATTGTACTTCCTTAAGTTTCCTTTTGCTCTGCTTCTGTGTATTACAATGAGGTCCTAAATATTTTTCCATGATAGCTATAAAAATACACTGGTTACTAAATCCACAATCTTATAGATCTGGAACTAAATCCGTATTCTCAGTTTCCTTTAACCTCTCATCTAATCCTAGAGCAATTCACAACCAAAATTAGTTCAGAGTTTAAAGGGAAACTGGAGATTAAAGTAGGGTCCACTGGCTCAACAACATGTGAGATGCAAACAACCAGCATCGCTTCTATAACTCAATGTGAAATTAGACCTTGGGAGCAGAATCTGGACCTCTTGGTGAGTATTAGCCCCATCGTGTTGGATCATGGATAGTACTGGGTTAAAAAGAAAAGGCTATAAGGCAGGACAAAACATAGTATTAGCTGCCATTTAGGACAGGTGAGTAGATTGTCTAGACCCAGTGGGTGAAAGTAAAAGAGAGGTCCACATGGAGGAATGGATTAATGTCAATAAACACAAAGAGGTCAAGAATACAAAGAAACTGAGAGGCAAGGTGGGTCATGGGAGAGTGAGGGGCAGAGAGCAGACAGAAGAGGATGTACGCCACAGGCAAATGTGCCTTCCAAACCAAGGTAAAGTCACTCTAGATGTCTTACACTCTGTGATAGAGTGGAAAGACTTTTCAACTGAGTATCAGCAGACCTGCATTATAATTTGGTTCTACCATCAATTAGAAGTGTGATCCTGGAAAAGCTACTTAGACTATTTGAAGTTTACTTTTCTCATCCGTAAAACTAGACTTCAACATAGTGATCTCTGATCGTTACATAGTTACAAAGTCTAACTATCCTTTACACAATAGTCTTAATGTTTTGTTTTTTTTTTACAGGTTTTATTGGGGAAGGGGAACAGGACTTTATTGGGGAACAGTGTGTACTTCCAGGACTTTTTTCCAAGTCCTTTCAATCTTAGTTGTGGAGGGTGCCATTCAGCTTCAAGTTGTTGTCCTTTCAGTCTTAGTTGTGGAGGACGCAGCTCAACTCCAGGTCCAGTTGCCATTATTAGTTGCAGGGGGTGCAGCTCACCATCCCTTGCGGGAGTCGAGGAATTGAACTGGCAACCTTGAGGTTGAGAGCCCACTGGCCCATGTGGGAATCAAACCGGCAGTCTTTGGAGTTAGGAACATGGAGCTCTAACTGCCTGAGCCACTGGGCCGGCCTTGTCTTAATGTTTTTTGACCATGGACTCTTGTTAGTAAAAAATCTGAGCAAATATCCCCATTTAGGAAAGTGCTACCTGGATAAACTTATAAACTATTTGCAAATGTATAAATTTATACATGTATCACTTTACTAATATATTAATATATAAAATATGTTATGAAACATAAAAAACATAATAAGATAAAGATTAAACAAACCATAGAGTTAAATGTTTTGTGAATTGTGATGTATCATATTATCATTAAGTAATACCTCAAGGCACAATATGCAGGTAGGGTGAAGTTTACCATTGTAATGGAAGTAAATGCCTATTTAAAATAGTCCTAGACAAGTGTGATATTTTGCTTACGTCTTATTAGATCTGATTAGATTTTCATTACTTTTGTATTGTAATTTGGCTATCAAATTACTCTTTTTTGGATTCAGAGAAGTATCAGCAATGTCAGTTTCTTCTTCACTGTTCTTACATGTCATTGTTATCTTCATTAGGAAGTTTCTTTGCAAAAGTCTTTTTAAAACATGTATTCATTATATGAGCATTAGTTTAATTAATTAGATAACACAGTAATAAATGCTCTTCACCTGACTTCTTGGGTTCCCTCAATAGCAGCCCCTGAGGCACGAACTAAGTGCAGGTTGTTTTCTTGGGAGGTGATTCTGGAAAGCCCAGAGGAGAGAGTAGGCCCAGTGAGATATGGGATGTGTTCATGGCATGCTGCTATTGTGGGCTCAATCCCAATAGTGATCTTCTGAGAAGCCGTGAGGGACAGACCTCAGAATCATCCTTTCCTGTAGGTGTGATGGATGGCTGGGGCATTTATCTACCAACTTTCCATTCCCCACTGGTTGATGGTTGTCCCTGATGGCTTTAACTCCCCTTCACTTCTGGGTTACACTTGTCTTTGACGGAGCAAACTCCCGTGGTGCTGGAGAATCAGGCAGAGAAGAGACGCTGGTGCTAGAGGTAGGAAGCTTTCAGCATGCTGCAAACTGTTTACTGAAACTAACATGAATTCAGATGGGCCCAGGAAGTATGGCGGGGGGTGGGTAGTATCTACAGTGTCTGTTATATCTAGTGATGGTTAGAATTAGGATTATGGTCAGGATTGGTAAACTTTGATAAAAAAGAAAGCAGAGCACCAGCCTCTATCTCTCCCCTCCTTTCATCAGGATACATTGAGTACCATATTTTTGCAAACTGTATATTAAACATTAATAATATCATTTCTTTCATATTCTTAGACAAAATACGTTAAGTGCAAAGCGTAATGTTTTCTTTCCAAATTTTGAAAGTCATCTTGTATATCTCTTAGGAGCCTGCATCTATGACTTATGATCAGCTGCCTTGAATGGGCAACCCAAAAACCAAGTTCTTCAGCTGATGAGATGTGTGTTCTGGGAGAGGCTGCTCAGTCCGAGGAAGACATGTCAGGTGTTCCAGGTCCTGGCAACCTTTATGTCTCCAATGCAAAATTGTGCGTTTCTGTCAGCAGTGCACCTGCATCTTCTCCAATACAAGTGTCAGAACGCTCTGGAGGCCTCTGGAGGGCGCTACAACATCAAGGAGCACTCTTACAGGAAATACTTCAGGGAGCTACTCCCTACTCAAGAAAATGAACTAGAGGGAGGAAGACAAGCCCATTTGCATATAAGTCGATCTATTGAGCAAGTTTAATTATTGTATCATTCATGTTTATAATTGCAGTGAAGCCAAAATTTTCTCTAAACACATCTTTGGCATCATCACCATTCTATACCTGAAGTTAGACAAATTAATGGAACAATTCGACATTCAAATGACATTAATTAGGTAACGCCTACATGATAAATTCCTGTAAAAAGTGGTATGGGTCATAAAATAATGAGTAAAACTCAATCTTTTACTGACAATACAGTAGGAAGAAGGAGCATCAAATATAAATAACCATAAAGCAAGGTGGAAAGAGATAAAATCCATAAGAATAATACCAAGGGCTGTGAAAATTCTAAGATAGAAAAATTATTTATGCACTAAGCAGTTTATTATTTCTTGTGATAATAGCTAAACCTAGTCCAAATTCCATGCCCTGGAAATTTCTTTAAACATTGTCCACTTGCAAGCCCACCATTTGGAGTTTAATAATAAGCAGACTTGGGCTTAGAAAAGACAGAGAGGCCTGAGTGACAACTACTCTGTGACAACTACACTGTTCTCTAAAAAAGCCCTCAAAAGACAAAGCAGAATACTTCTTTCATTCTTAATTATAAACAAACAAAAATCAAAGTCTTGTGGTTTGTTTCTAAGCCATAAACTTTTAGGAATATGAAAACAAACATTGGAAACAAAAATAGCCCCATATTTATATTGACAATAAATTGTTGCAGTTTTCTTGAGCTAGAAAATATTTTCTCAATAAAGATTTTATTATGAAATGAAACCTTATGTATTAGGTCTCTTTTTTCTTAACCAAAAATCAATTTATAATAAGATTGTACACTTGAAAGAATTTATAACATATATTTTAAAAGATAATCAAGTTGAGCAAAGTTATTGAGAATTATATAAATAATATTTCATGTTCAAAATAACTAGGAACTCTGTACTTTTCATATTAGGTACAACTTGTGATCTTATAAGAACATTTTTTCATTCAGTTCCAAGACTGAAAAAAGTTATAATGAATCACTTATGATAAAATTTATTTGTCACATTGCCCATAAAGACCATATATAAAACAACTCTTTAAAAACATATTCAGTCACAACTTCCAAATAAGTATTTATATATATTTTCTTTCTGTGGGCTCTGATAAGCTTTGTTTCAATTTTAAAACTTCTCATAACACCAAGCTGCTGAAGTACCAAGCTGAATTCCATTGTTTGATGCAGTGATACCCCAATATTGAATCTAGATCACGAAAAACATATTATTTTTTTAACTCTTTGTTTTCACACAGAGAGACTCATTTTTTTTTTTTTTTTCTTTAAGAAAGAGAATAAGGGAAAGGTCAGTTTCCATTAAAAGTGCCATGGTATGATTTCTGGACGTTTTTTCGGAAAGGTTAAAAATTATTCTAAAATTCCATTAGCTAGGAAGGCACCAGATTGATTATTTAGGTGTTTCAAAATGCACTAAGATTAAGGTGGATGATTGAGACTTTGTAACTAGTTTGTAACTCATCCACCCATCCATCCATGTATGAGTAGTCCTTCAATAGGTGCCTTCCTTGGTACTGAGGATACAAAGAAAAAGGGACTACAGTTTTGATGTAGAAGATAATCCACTCCCTGACTTCAGCTTGTACTACAGAGCGACAATAATCAAAATACCATGGTATTGGCAGGAAAACAGACACACAGACCAGTGGAATAGAACTGCAAACCCAGAAATAAACCTACATAAATATGGAGAGGTAATTTTCGACAAAGCAGCCAAAAACATACAATGGAGAAAAGAAAGCCTCTTTAATAAATGGTGCTAGGAGAATTGGAAAGCCACATACAAAAGAATGAAACTAGACTGCTATCTGTCACTGTGTACTAAAATTAACTCAAAATGGATCAAAGACCTAAACATAAGACCTGAAACAATAAACTGCATAGAAGAAAACATAGGTACTAAACTTATGGACCTTGGGTTCAAAGAGGATTTTATGTATTTGACCTCAAAGGCAAGGGAAATAAAAGCTAAAATAAATGAATGGGACTATATCAAACTAAAATACTTCTGCACAGCAAAAGAAACCATCAACAAAATAAAGAGACAACCAACCGAATGGGAGAAGATTTTTGCAAACAGTGCCTCCGATAAGGAGCTAATATCCAAAATATATAAGGAACTCATACAACTCAACAACAAAAAAACAAACAATTCAATTAAAAAATGGGCAGAGGACCTGAACAGACATTTCTCCAAAGAGGACATACAAATGGCCAATAGACATATTGTGTTTCCCCAAAAATAAGACCTAGCCAGACCATCAGCTCTAATGCGTCTTTTGGAGCAAAAATTAATATAGGACCTGATGTTATATTATATTATACTATATTATATAAGACTGGGTATTATATTATATTATATTATATTATATTATATTATATTATATTATATTATATAAGACCTGGTCTTTTATTATATTAAAATAGACTGGGTCATATTAATTTTTGCTCCAAAAGATGCATTAGAGCTAATGGTCCAGCTAGGTCTTATTTTTGGGGAAACACGATATGAAAAAATGCTCAACATCACTAATCATCAGAGGAATGCAAATAAAAACCACAATGAGATATCACCTTACACCAGTTAGAATGGCTATCATCAACAAGACAAATAATAACAAGTGTTGGAGAGGTTATGGAGAAAAAGGAACATTGATACGCAGTTGGTGGGAATACAGATTGGTGCAGCTGCTATGGAAGGCAGTGTGGAGGTTCCTCAAAAAAATTAAGAATAGAATTACTATATGACCCAGCAATCCCTCTCCTGGATATATACCTCCAAAATCCGAAAATATTTATCCGTAAAGATATATGTGCTCTGATGTTCATTGCAGCTTTCCTTACGATGGCCAAGATATAGAAATAACCAAAGTGTCCTTTGATAGATGATTGGATAAAGAAGATGTGGTATATATACACGATGGAATACTATTCTGCCATAAGAAAAGATGAAATAGTGCCACTTGTGACAAAATGGATGGATCTTGAGATTATCATGTTAAGCTAAATAAATCACACAGAAAAAGTAGAGAACCATACGCAATCTGACAATTAAGTTCGCAAATTTGCCACTGTGCACTTACATTGGCAGCACTGTACAAACAGCTCAGTAAGGTTTCATAACCTTGGTATATCAGTGTCTCACAGCAGTGTTCATGTTGACATGTGGCAGTGTCTTGCTGAGGGGCGTTCATTATTGTTGCATGTTTTTGTGTGCTGTTGCGAGAACGAGCTTGAATTACAGCAACAAACAAACAACAAATTTCTTCTCAAACTTGGCAAGAGTGGAAGTGAAGTCAGGGACATGTTAGTCCAAGTCTATGGGGATAATGCCATGAAGAAAACGGCAGAGTACAAATGGATTAAATGTTTTTCTGAGGGGAGAGAACATGTCAATGATGAAGAGAGGTCAGGGCGGCCAGTGATGAGTAGAACTGATAAAAATATTGCAAAAATTTGTTAAATTGTGCATCAAAATTATCAGCTGACTGTGAGAAGCATAACAGACCAAATAAGCATCAATAGAGAAACAGGAAAATATTAACTGCAAATCTTGGTATGAGAAAGGTGTGTGCAAAATGGTCCCAAAGGAGCTCACCGATGAACAAACGTAAAGGAGAGTTGAAGTTTGCCAAGACCTTTTGGAGAGGCAAGATGATGTTTTGGGCCATGTTATCACTGGTGATGGAACATGGATGTACCAATATGACCCTGAAACAAAACATCAAAGTGCACAATGGAAGTCAGCCAATTCTCCATGACCAAAAAATTCCATCAGTTCAAGTCAAGAATCAAAATGATGTTGCTAACCTTTTTTGATATCAGAGGGATTATTCTTTATGAATTTGTACCAACCAGATAAACAGTTAACCAAGTTTGTTTGCTATTTGGAAGGGCTGGAAAGGTTGCGTGAAAAAGTTAGACGACCTGAACTTTCCACCAACAATTTATGGCGTTTGCATCACGACAATGCACCCACTCACACGGCACTGTCTATGAGGGGGTTTTCAGCCAGTAAACAAATAACTGTTTTGGATCACCCTCCCTACTCACCTGATTTGGCCCACAATGACTTCTTTCTTTACCCGAAGATAAAAGAAATATTTAAAGGAAGACATTTTGATGACATGCAGGACAACAAGGGTTGTATGACTGACAGCTATGATAGCCATTCCGGAAAGAGTTCCAAAATTGCTTTGAAGTATGGAGTAGGCACTGGCATCATGCATAGCTTCCCAAGGGGAGTACTTTAAAGTTGACCATAGTGATACTCAGCAATGAGATATGTAGCACTTTTTCTAGGACAAGTTTGTGAACTTAATTGTCAGACCTCGTATATCAGCCCATTTTCATATCAAGTTCTTTAATCTGTGAGATTCAAAGTTTATCTCTTCCTTAACAGCTCTCCCAAGACTCTTAATTATGGTCATTATTATGTTTAAAATTTAGGTGTCCAATGGTGTTTTTATTTTAAATTAAAAAATTCCAATGACATGTTTCACAGAACAGTACTAGAACAAAAAATTTTAAAATTTGTATAAAACCATAAAAGATCCTGAATAGCCAAAGCAATCTTGAGAAAGTAGAATTAATCTGGGGATATCATGCTACCTGATTTCAAACTATATTACAAAGGCATAGTAGTCAAAACAGTATGGTATTGGCATAAAAACCAGATACACAGATTAATGAAAGAGAACTGAGATCCCAGAAATAAACCCAAACATGTATGGACAAAGGAACCAAGAACATACACTGGAGAAAGGACAATCTCTACAATAAATGGTTTTGGGGAAACTGGACAGCCACATGGACAAAGAATGAACCTAGACCACTACCTTACACCACAGACAAAAATTAACTCCAAATGGATTAAAGACTTGAATGTAAGACCTCAAGACATAAAATTTCTGGAAGAAAACATAGGAGGTAAGCTCCTAGACATCAATCTTAGTGACGTTTTTGTGAATCTGACTCCAAAGGCAAGGGAAACAAAAGCAAATATAAACAAATGTTGGCTACATTAAAATAAAAAAACTTCTGCATAATGAAAGAAACCATCATCAAAACGAAAAGGAATCCTACTGAGTAGGAGAAGATATTTGCAAATCACTCATCTGACAAGGAGTTAATGAAGAACTTACATGACTCAACAACAAAAATACAACCTGATTAATAAATGGGCAGAGGATCTTAATAGACATTTTTCCAAAGAAGACACGCAGATGGCCAACATGGACATGAAAAGATGTTCAACATCACTAATTATTAGAGAGATGCAAATCAAAACTACAGTGAAATACTACTCACACCTGTTAGAATGGCTATTACCCAAAACACAACAAACCACAAGTGTTGGAGAGAATGTGGAGAAAAGGAAACCCTTGTACACTATTGATGGAAATGTAAATTGGTGCAGCCACTATGAAAAACAATATCGAACATTCTCAAAGAATTAAGAATAGAACTACCATATGATACAGCTATTCCACTTCTGGGTACTTATCCAAAGAATGTGAAAACATTAATTCAAAAAGATATATGCACCCTTAGGTTCATTGCAGCATTATTTACAGTAGCCAAGATACGTATTTGTTTATCTATTCATCAGTTGATAGATATTTGGGAACAATGTCCAAACAATATCCAAAGTGTGGAAACACTTTTTAGCTGGTATGAATAATGCTGTTATGAACATTCATTTACAAGTTTTGGTGTGGACATATGCTATCATTTCTCTTGAAAGATACCTAGGGGTGCAATTGCTGAGACATATGGTAATATTTTATTGATGAATTGACCCCTTTATCAATATGTAATGACATTATTTGTCTCTTGTTAGAGTTTTTGACTTAAAGTCTATTTTTTTTCTTGTCTATTTTTTTTTCTTGTCTAAGCTTCCATTTACATGGGATTTTTTTCATCCCTTTGCTTTCAGCCTATGGGTGTCCTTAAAGCTGAAGTAAGTCTCTTGTATGCATCACATAGCTAGATCTTGTTTTTATTTTATCCATTCAGCAATTCTGTATCTTTTGATTGGAAAGTTTAATCCATTTATATTTAAAGTAATTATGGACAGCTAGGGACTCACTATAGTTATTTATTTATTTATTTATTTATTTATTTATTTATTTATTTTGATTTTTTTTGTAGTTCCTTGGGGAGGTAATTACGTTTAGATGGGATCATGGGGGTGGAGCCCCCACAATGATAGTGTCCTTATAAGAAGAGAAAGAGCTTCCTCTCTCTGCTTGTACATAGAAAAAGAGGCCATGTGAGCATACAGAGATGGTGGCTGCCTACAAGCCAAGGCAAGGGGCCTCAGAATGTTACCTACCCTGCCAACACCTGATCCTGGATTTTCCAGGCTCCAGAACTGTGAATAAATTTATATTGTTTAAGTTGCTCAGTCTATCTTATTTTGTTATGGCATCCTGAGCTGACTAAGACATTAAATTAACAATTAAATTCAAGCCGGGGTAATATTTGAGGCCAGTTTGAGATTTGTCCTGAGCTCAGGAGGGCTCTTCTTAGCTCTCTTTTTCACTGATTCTCTCTAGTGAGCAAGCTGGCCAGTAGTTCTGCTTGTCGTTCCTAATTAGGAACAGCTATTATTTTTGAGAGTGCCCTTAATTTAATAAAGTGTTAATTTCTTTAATATACACAAAATCAATTGAAAAAAGGAAAAAACATTGGAACAAAATGGGCAAAAAACATGTACAGATGGATTTAAAAAGGAATATAAATGGTTTTTAAACATATAAAAAGATTGTCAACCTCAGTTACAATTTAAAAAATACAAATTAGAGGTATACGAAGATTACATTTTCATGTGCAAGATTGGCAAAGATAAAAAAGAATTGATAACATAGTCCCAACATTGCTGGTGGGAATATAATCGTTACAATAATCTCTGAAAAGTGCTTTGGCAATACCTGTCAAAATTGCAAAAGCCTGTAACCTTAAATCACTCCTAAGAATTTATCCTAGAGATATACTGGCATATGTAGAAAATGACTTATGTACTTATTAGTAATTGCTGCACAATGTTTAATAGCAAAAGGCTGAAAACCTTCCAATACCGGGCTGTTTAAATAAATTGCGGTACATCAGTTTGTGGCAGATTGCATCAATAGCCCCATCTTTTCAGATTTCCTCTTACAAGTCTTTGCGCCATGTCATTTTGCAGCGCTCTTCTACTGTTGGTGGGGTGTAATTCCCTGCTCCTCCACTTTAGCATGTGATCTGCTTTGGCTGATACCATGCCGACAGATGTGACACAGGCAGCATGTTTAAAGGGACTTCATGGATTTGGCTTGCTTGCTCTTGTGCTTCTACTGTTTTCATGAGAAGAACAAGCCTAATCTATTCCACTCGTCTTGGGAGGAAGGTAATTGGGAGGAAGTTCTGCCAATTGGAGCAGAACTGTCTTCAAATAAGGAGCTCCAATCAAGTCCAACCTAAAGTAGAGCCCACCAGTCAAAGTGCAGAAGCATGAGCAAGCCCAGATAAGCAGTCTGCCAACCAACTTCAACCCAGATCATCCAATCCTCAGCCAAACTACAGATGCATTAGCTATACTTATAAAGAATTGTTGCTTTGAGTCACTGATTTTTGAGGTGGCTTATTGCACAGCAATAGGTAGTTGATACACTAATGCAATGGATACCATCCATCCATAATAGAGTTCTTTATCATATTAATAAGGAATAATCCATGAGACTTATGGTTCAGTTAAAGTGTAGAACAATGTGCAGTGTTCAATTATATGTGAAAATAAATTTGCACACTTGTGCATAAGATATAACAGGAAGGATACATACCAAAACTTGATAAAAGTTGGTTGCCTGTGGATAGGTTAACTGAAGAGACGAGGAACAGGAGAGGAAGGAGACTTTTCCCTTGGATACCTTTCCATCATTTTTGAACTTTCAACTGTTTAAATGCATTGTATATTTAAAAAATTAATAAATTATTTTTAAAAACTCAGGTTATTCATAGTGCTCCAAATTCCTCTAGCATCTAATAGAGTAGAAAAATAGTCTGAAATCAGTTAAATTTTTCTTCCTTTACAAGTAACTTTTTTTGCTTGAATGATTGTAGGATTCTTCATTTTCCCTTAAATTGGGAGTTTCAACAGTATTTAAGTGTACAACTATAATTTATTATTATCTCTTGGTACTAGAATATATATATATATATACACATATATAGATATGTATATATATAGATATCAAAACTCAATTATAAGAAAACAAACAATCCAATAAAAGAATGGGCAAATGAATTGATCAGACCTTTATGAAAGAAGATACACAGGTGGCAAATAGAACATTAAAAGGTGCTAAACATCATTGATCAATCAAAAACAAAATAAGATACTACTACACACCTTTTAGAAATCTAAAAGTTTAAACACATCAAGTGTTGGAAGTATTTAGAGCAACTAGAACTCTTCTTCACTGCTGGTGGTAATGTAAAATGTAGAACCACTTTGGAAACCAGTTTGGCAATTCTTGAAAAAGCTAAAAGTGAATCTACCATGTGACTGAACAATTCCACCTTTTGGTATTTAACCAAGAGACATGAAAGCATATATCTACACAAAGACTTGAACATGACCGTTTATCGCACCTTTATATGTGATAGCCCCAAACTGGAAACAGTTCAAATGTCCATCAATGGGTAAAGGAATAAACAAAATATTTTATGTCCATACCATGGACTACTACTCAGCAACAAAAATGGTAGTAAATTATCGATACTTATAACAACATGGATAAATCTCACATTAATTATGCTGAATAAAATAAGCTATATACAAAAGAGCACATACTATATCATTCCATTTATATAAAATTCTAGAAAATTCAAACTAATCTTTAGTGACAGAAATCAAATTAATGGCTGCCAGGGAATGGGATGGGGTGGAGGTGACATGTGGATGGAGGGATTTTAAAAGGTCAAGAAGAAACTTTTGAGGGCGATGAATATGTTCATTTCTTGATTGTAAGGATGGTTTCAATGGTTTACACATATGCAAAAAAGAAAACTGAAAAAGAAACCAAATGTTAGAATTTGTAAAGCTGAGTAGTAGATACACAAGTATGTGCTACACTATTCTCTGTGTTGAGTATGTGTTTTCTATATTTAATAATAAACTATTTTAATCCCATAAAAAAAACTAGACTTCCCACACTTGAGTGAATAAACTAGCGGAAATAATAAGTTCCATGAAAACAGGGCCCTTGTCTGTTTTATTCACTCTTACATCCTCAGTTCTCAGTACCGTGCCTAAAGCACTCATCATACACTCCAAAATTATTTATCTAATAAAGAATAAATATACCCAGGTTATGTATAACTACTGGTTGTTTTCTTATTTCAAAGAAGCTTCCAATTATTTATGGTAAAGCTTGAAAATGATGGAAAAATTTTAGAGTGATTGCCCATACTGTGGAGAGTGGTTGGTGATCATCAGAAACTGCTATAATATATATAACATACACTAATCCTCCCCTTACTCACGGGGGATATGTTCAAAGACCTCCAGTAATTGCCTGAAACTGTGGATAACATTGAACCCTTTATAAACTGTTTTTTCCCTACAAATACATACCTGTGATAAAGTTTAATTGATAAATTAGGCGATTTCATGGATAGAAGATTTGTTCTTACTGTGTATCAGCATGTGATTCTTTTTCTTTCACTATTACATCAAGAACTTTCACCTTTTTACTGGAAGGAAGCACTTTACAGTTTCTCTGTGATGCATCCAAATTGCCAGCATCAGTTCTCTCTTGTTTTGGGGTCATTATTAAGTAAAATCAGGATTACTTGAACACAAGTATTTCAATACTGCAACAGTTGATCTAATAACCGAGATGATAGGAAGTGCCTAAGGAGCAATGAGAGCGTGTACACAGCCACGATACACTGAACCAAGGGGTGATTCACATCCCCAGAAGGTTGGAGCAGCATAACATGACATTTCACCATACGACTTAGAACAGCATGAAGTTTAAAACGTATGAATTATTGGTTTGTGGAATTTCCCACTTAATATGTTTGGACCATGGCCGACCACAGGTAACAAACTATGGAAAGTGAAACCACTGATAAGGGGTATTACTCTATATATACTTGATTTCAGGCAACTTGGACCAATAAAGACCTGTTGGTTTTTTATAATGGTATCCTGTCTGATTATGGAACACTTATTGGTCAGTATCTGCACCACACTTGTAAACTGTTTTGAATATCACTCCTTTGCAAATGTCAACTCCTCAATAATTCTTGGGTTCAAGTACTTGCTGATGGCACACATTCCTTCAGCAGGCTTTTGTTTATGTTCAGTATAAGCAACCTTTGGCATGCACTCTGCACCCAACTCCTTTATTCTACCATCATTCAGATTATTCAGACTATATGGCTTGATTTTGTCTCCCTAAACTCTTTAATTTCCTTTCATCACCAAGGTAATGTGATAAATTTCTATTCCAAAATACACAATATTTTTAGTCCCCCTTCCCTGGGCTTTTACATGGGGATTTAAACTAAATCTGATAAAATATTCACTTATTGGCTTTGAATATTTCAAACAGTGCTAGCAAGCAACTTAGTGACCTGTGTGCTTTAGCTCACTGGATAAGACATAAAATAGATTAGAGAAGCCTGGGTCATGCATCCAAGCTTTGGCCCAAGTCTATCTGCTGAACCTCTGCCATGGATATTCAATAGATTGCTTGTCATTGTGCCAGAATTACAAATTTTTTTAAGAAAAATTTCTGGCTTAGGAGGCGGCTCTGTTTGGAAGACAAAGTGAATACTACAAAAAAGGAACATTAATAAACATTTATTGAACTGTATTAAATTTAATTGAAATTAATTGAATTTGGATGTGGCTACAATTGTAACTGTTCCCATTTTTGGCTGAATTCCAGTTTTGGTTTAGAACCCAGTTTGGGTAAGAACTAGAGATTGGAAAATCTCCAATGTCACCTTCAAGGTTGAATTAATTTATATTAGAAAAAGAATATTAGGTAACATTGCTGATTTAAATATTTAACATAATTTCTTTTGAAAAAATAGTATTTCAACCAAAAAAGCCAGGTTCTTCTTTAAACAAATAAGTTCACTGTTCTATCCTTTATTCTAGGTATTTTTCAGTTTCCTTACAGTCAAATTTGACCCTTCAATCTAGAATCATTAGAATTTTTCTTGGGCATCATTTAAAATATAGAAGTTATTTATAATGTTACAATGTGTAAAATTACAAATGTCTGTACTCTCACCTCCATACTGAATAAATCACTAAAATTTATAGATTCTAACTCATAAATATCTGTATAGGCTTTTTTCCCCAACCTTTTAAAAGCCAGTTTCCTTTTTAAAACAAATGTTTTATAAAGACCCTCTTTATATAAAAAGTATCTTTATACATAAATTTAAAAATATATACTACATTATAATATAAAGGAGAAATAAAATGAGAATATTAAATAATATGCAGTATAACATATAAATATTTGGGCATGACTATACTAGAAGAAGTAATGAAGTGGTAATATTCTTCCACCCACTTATAAACAGGCTAGGATTTAAGAAAAATTAGACCAATATTCAAGTGAATATTGAAAACAATTTTTCTCTATATTAGATATTTTAAAATAAGAATCACTGTACATGCAATAACATTGATATAGTTGGGCTTTATTGGTAATTCAAGCAGCACGAGTGGCATATCTGTCAGAGAGAAAATTTTGGTAAAGTTCCAAACAGAACAACATATATTCTTCCTTCAATCAACATGGTAGCTCTATTTCTGGAAAATTCAGTATACCTTAAAACCACACTGTAAGTATTGCAGCTTCAACGTAAACTGAAGTTGTGGCTAGGCTGAGATGATTATAATCAGGTTTTTCATCGTCAAGAATGTCTAGATGAATATTTGAAAGTCATGTGGGAAGCAGGATGATTTTTCATTGTATGGTACTGTCCCTCTAATTACAGCACGTCTAATATCCCTGGCCTCTACACACTAAATGCCTGTAGCTCTCCACAATCATTGTGACAATCAAAATATGGCTCCACAAATATCCAAAGTGCCCACTAGGGGCAGTGTCACCCCGTTGAGAACCACGGCTCTATATAATTTGTTCCCTCCTTGTCAACCTTTTGCAGCTGTTTTCGTTTGGTTCTTCAACATCTATCACTTGGCCCTCCCTACTTCTCAGTTTTCTCTTCCTATAATTCACCCTTAAAACAGACAGCAAAGGGGATCTTTCTGATATGCTCATCCGATCACGTCGTTCCCCTGCGAAACATCTTCAGAAGCTCCCAGGCACTATAGGATGAAGTCAAACTTTTTTAAATGGAGGGCAGTAATCTGATCCCACCATATTTCAAATCTGACCTTGTACACTCCCGCCAGTGTGTGCTGTCCTCTTCTCCATACAGTCTCTAGAAGGGAACAAGTTCTCTGAGTCTTTTCATTAATTTGCCAATCTTTTGTCTGGCAAGTTCTTATTAATATTCAAAATGCAATCAATCATTACTTCCCCAATGAAGCCTTCTCCTGACAATTTCCCCACTCCTTCCCTGACCCTTGCACTTACCATATGGTTTGTAACTTAGATAGTTTGCCTGTCACTAGACTGTGAATTCTCTGAAGGCAGAAATTTTTATTCTATGTACTTTTGTATCTCAAGAACATCAAATAGGTAAAGGGCAAATGGTAAGGTCTTAAAAAGTTAAACACTTAGAGTTGAGTGACTCTGTAATGTTAGCTATTTGGAGAGTTCTGCAGATTACTATATAATTGTTTTTATTTACCTTTTCATATTTTCTCATCCTCGAAGAGTCACATATTTCTATCCAGTTTAATCTCTCCAGTCTATTACAACCTTTTTGCATTGTTCTTCCTTTAGTATTTATTTAATCTCCAATGAATTTTTGAAACACCTTTGTTATATTTTTCTTTTATCAGGTCCAACCCCCATTGTGCTTACTCATGAAACAAATGTCTTTTTTGACCCATTCCCTAATTTATATTTTACTTAATTTATGTTTCAGACAAGAGGCCCACTTCTTTCTAAAGTAATTCTAAAGTAATTCATGAGAAGCGTTTTCTTTTTAATCATTAACAATTTTTAAAAATTATTTGTTCATAAATATATATATATGTATTTTTTTCCTGAATTGACCTTCAAGTTGATTGTTCTGGTTTTAAATGTTGGTTTATGATTTTACGACATATGTTTGATGTTTATCAATACTTGATTTTGTCTTAGATATTTTTCAGATTTCAAAGTGTTCACCTTCATCAATTCCTTGCTAATTTAAGGCAGAGACCAAAATTAATGAGTCTTAAATAATGTTGATGTGTGTCCTTGCTGGACCACATGGGTCTCTCTGCTAGTTACCATGAGGGTGGCCATAATTGCTCATCTTTTTTTTTAATATGCTACATTATTCTGTGCTTTCCCAGGATTAGCAGTAATATTTCAATAATTTACTAATGACTTTCCTTTGGGTCAACAGGAGAAAAATGGCTCCCGTAGAGAAAATCTGCTAAATAAATGATAGTGTAGAGACATTTTCCTGGAGGCTACAAAGAGATTTACTGAAATTCACTAAATTGGTTCTTCTCCATCAGGACACCCAGGTACTTATCATTTCATTTTGGAATGGAAGAATAAGTGAGGAAAAATGTGCTCTGAAATCCTCTGTCCTGCTTTAGAGCATGTAAATAGCATCATGCACAAAAAAATTTCAAGCTGTCAAGAGTAAGGCAAGTATGATAATTTAGGATAATTAAATGCTTATGACAATCAAAATAGAACTAATCCTAGTAAGCTTTTCTCACTTGAGGAAAACTTCTTTCAAAAGTAGTTGCTGATCTAAATGTCTCCCAGTAGGCAGTTAAAAAAAAATGTAATATAACAATCCACCTATGGAATATTTTGCAGTCTTTAAAAAAGAAGAAAGCATTCCTATATGTATGGACATCTAACAATACAGGGTTATTTTAAAATAAGAAAACTCATGGATAATGCATCTCCTATGATCCCATTCATATCGAAAAGAGCAGAAATAGAAGTAAAATACATACAAAGGGAGAGGAGATTGAAAAGAAACATACACATCAAACTGCACTCAGTATTCTACATTGAAAGTTTTTGTTTCTGTGTCTGTTTCTTCTACCAGGTGATGAGCACCTTTGTTGCCAGATCAAATAAAGGATGCTCAGTAAATGAGAATTTCAAGTAAACAATGAATTATTTTAGGATAAGTACCTCCCAAATATTGCACGGGACACGTTTATACTAAAAAATTATTTACTTTTTATCTGAAATTAAAATTTTACTGGGTATCCTGAATTTTTATTTGCTAAACCTGGCAATATTACTTTAGGAGACCATAAATTATTCATCCTTGCATTCCTACCACTTACATAGTTACAGAGATATAGAGGGTGCACAAAAATGGTAAGAGGGAGAGTAATTAAAGAGAGCACAATAGTAACAGGCAATTTTGCTAAGTGTGTTACATGCATTATCTTAATTCTCATGGAAATGCCCTAAAGTTGTATTAGTTCTATTTTACAAATTACAAAACAGAGGCATACAGAAGTCACACAGTAAGTGGGGTAGCTAGAAATGACCCAAATTAATGGGTCCTGATTCAGCAGCCATAACCAACTGCCAGCTGCAGAGAGGTAGAGGAAGAAAAGAAGGGGAAAGAGAACAAGGGGTGAAGCTTTGGTGTAGCAGAGTAGGATTTTGCATAAACTCCTTAGTATTGCCTAAAGGCGGAATGTGAGACATGTATGAAAAGCAGAGAAATCTGGGTCTGGCCCTCATCTCCACCATTCATTCAAAAAAGTTACAGTCTTCCCCCCTTATCTGCAGTTTCACTTTCCATGGGTTCAGTTATTTGCAGTCAACACCATTTGGAAAATACTAAATAGAAAATTCCAGAAACAATTCGTAGGTTGTAAATTGCGCATCTATTCTGCGTGATAAAATCTTAAATTGTCACATGCCATCCCGCATGGGATGAGAACCATCCCTTTGTCCAGTGTATCCATGCTGTATACTCTATCCACCCATTAGTCACTTAGTAGCCATCTTGGTTATCAGATTGACTGTCATGGTATCAGAGAGCTCCTGTTCAAGTAACCCTTATTTTACTTAATAATGGCCCCAAAGCACTAGAGTAAAGATATGCCAAAAGGAAGCCATAAAATGCTTCCTTTAAGTGAAGAGGTGAGTAGAGTACAATAAGATATTTTGGGGGGAGGGAGAGACATCACATTCATGTAACTTTTATTATAGTATATCATTATAACTGTTCTATTTTATTACTGTTAATCTTACTGTGCCTAATTTATAAATTAAACTTTATCATAATAAATTAAACTTTATCATAGGTATGTATGTATAGGAAAAAACAGTATATATAGGGTTCAGTTCCATCCACAGTTTCAGGAATTAACTGGGGTCTTGGAATGTATCCCCCACAGATAAGGGGGGACTGCAGTATATAATTGATTTTTGCCTCAATTTTTTCATCCGTAAAACTGGAGAGAGAGGCCCTACCTGAATGTTGATACGCAGAGTAAATGAAATAATTTCTGTAAAGTGATCAGCACAGGGCTTGGCAAATAAAAGATACTCAGTTAATGCTAGTTATTATCAGCTCAGAGCCCCAGTTCCTTCATTTTTAAAATAGATTAACAACACGACAATAATACACTACTAATGGTACCTATATTGCAGAGTTGATTTGAGGGTCAGATGAGAATATATATAATCTTTCTAAATTCTAAAGTGCTTTTTATTCTTAACAGAGCAGTTCCTCTTTGCATCACAATCAAAATTAATATCATGCCAGAACATTAGTACAGTTCTTTCCCACGAGTAATTAATTTTGATATAAAAATTATCATAGAGTAAAACTGACTCTTTTTTGGTGTACACAGATCTACAAATTTTAACAGATGTATGAGTATAGATTTACATAACCATCACTACAGTCAGAACATGACTACAGCTTTTGAGATTCTTTTTCCAAAATGTTTCACATTCATGTTGCAAAACACTTTTAAACGTAAGAAAAGGGGATTTAGATACATGTGCTGAAGATGCAAACTAACAAAACTGGCTGTTTGCTCAAAGCTCTGCAGTCTCCAACCCCTCCAGGTCTCCTCTGAGCCATTTTTGCTGTTGGCCCTGCAGACTCGCTCCTGCCACAAAAGTGATCAGAAATGAACTTGAGAGTCGGGCCTTTCTTCACATTAAACCCAAGCGTCACAGGCACAAACTTCAGCATTCCTAATTTGATCCTTTTATTACCAGACCTTAATTTCCCCAACTGTTTTCTCTAATTGCCATTTTTCTCCAAAACGAAGAAGCCTGGAATAACTAGCATCTTCTCACCGTTTCAGGGAAATTATTTGATTGGGACAAAGGGGATACAGGGTTATTGAGAGAGCAAGGTTAGAGTTTTCAGGAACACAAACCTCTCCAATGTAAGAGATCATTCCCGAAAACAGTCATTCAAACTATCCCTTTCCCCAACTTCATCCTCTCCACCTCTCCCGCCTGCTCAGCACCCCCTAGGGCGATAGACTTTTGGGCCAAGCTTCTGATCTCCTTGGGCGGCCTCCCTTCCCCCACCCCCGTGAACTCTCCCGGTTTAAGTGACTTGCACAGACACACCGCAGCCACATCTGGTGAGGGGGGCGGGTCCGCTTTCCGGGTGACTCACGTCGTTGCTATTTGTCTTTTGTTTCTAGGATGCTTTGGCTGCCGTTTTCTTCCCTCTGCTTTTAATTTGGGGAGGAGAAAAAGCTAATGAATCAACAATGAATCTCCTCTCCACTAACCTTTCCTTTTTCTTTCTTAAAGTTGGTTCTTTTTCTTCACAAGTTCTGTAACTGTTCAAGACATGCGGGGGCGGGACAGGTGGGGACTCATCCATTATACCTAAATCTAAAGTTAGCGTCTAAGATCACTTTGATGGGAAGATATTGTGAAGCTCCTTCGCAGTTTGTTGGGCGTTTTGTTGCTGCCTGTACATTTTCAGCTCATTTCCTTGTGCTGCTGTTTGGCGCTGCTGTCACGCTCAAATCTTTCTTGTTACTCTTCCAGGTGTCCCAGTCAGGGTGAATTCCACGAGATTCACTGGCGGTTTTGTTCCTGTCCAAGGTAAATACAGTATGCAAAATGAGGAACCACCAAAGGATGCCGGGGAGGGGGGAAGAGAGGGATTCCCTCACCTTTTCCGGTACATTCCTCGTTAATTTCTACCAGGAGGAGGCGCGCAGCCCAGATCCCCTCCAGTCTAGTATCTCAAATCTCCCAGTTGAGGGCTGCCAAGGTTGGCCGCGCGACCGGAGAAGTCCCTCTGGCCATCCTGGCCCTCCCCCGCCCCCCGGATTGGTTTTTCCCAGCTTCGGAGGTTGGGCCTGGGGCTGGGGTGCGCGGACAGTAGATAACCGCATCGCGGAGCCGGAAAGTCGCCGCGACTCTGGTGGGACTCGGAGTTGTCTCCGGAGGTGGTGGGCACACAGAGGTGAGCGGTTGGGAACCAGTAGCACAGGCAAGAACCCGGAAGCTGCTCGGGGGGCGGGGGAGGGCGGGGGGGCGGGAGGGGCGGGGGCCCTCCCATCCTCAGGCGGGAGAGGAGTGTTGGTCCCGGGTTTCACCATCGCTTTGTTCACGGCCTCTCGCGTCCCCTTTGGAGATGACTTGAAACCCCTCTGGGATCCGAGGGTCTGGCGAGGGCGCGGCTGGGGGTCAACAGCTGTACAGGCCTCCACTTCCTGCGAATCCGAAAAGGTACTAAAAGAGATCAAAAGACTCTTGTAACCTGAAACTTCCCTCTCCTGGTAACCTGGACCTGAAGGAGTGGTCCGGACGGGGGAAGAGACCCGGAAGGCAGGTTGTCCGCAAAGTTGGTGGGGGAAGGAATTGGGAGAGTGAGAAGTTTGGTCGGGAAGGCGTTGGGTATTAAGCGAGAAGTTAGAAGCCGGGGACGAGTCTGACCGCGAAAGGAGGAGGGCGGGAGGCTGAATGGGTACATATAGTGTGGGCCAGGGCAGATCGAAGACTTTGCGCTCCTGTCTCGGGACGCGCGCCCCTCTTCTGGGTAAGTAAGTATGTGCGTGGGACTGGGGAAGGCGAGGCCCGGACCGGCTTTCGGAGAGAGGTTCTTGGGGACAGAGTGCGGACAAGTTGGCTTGGATAGGCCGATTCCTGCACTCGCGGAGATGCTGCCGCCGCGGCTCCTCACTGCTTCTTTCCCGCTTGTCCCAGGTCCTGCAGCGGATCCAGTGTGAGGCGCCGACAAAAGAGGCGAGGAGGTGCCATCCCTGGTGCAGCAGTTGGAAGAGGAGCTGAGCGTCCAGAAGCGCTGTGCGTACTTTCTGGAGGGAAGGGGCGAGGGAAACGGCCCCGGTAGAGGGACGCCCGGCGGTGAGGGGTTAGCCAAGTTCTAGCTGTGGCGCCCCTCTTCGGCTCCCACGAGAGGAAAGTTTTCTCCAGACACTTTCGGCCGACCTGCGTTCTCGGGGCCTAGATCCCGAGCCTTCGGAGCGGGCGCCGTCCCAGCCCAGCTCCGGGGAGACCCGTGCCGTGCGTGATGCCTGGAGGGTGCTCCCGGGGCCCCGCCGCCGGGGACGCGCGGCTGCGGCTGGCGCGGTTGGCGCTGGTCCTCCTGGGCTGGATCTCATCGTCCTCACTGACTTCATCGGCGACCTCCTCCACCTCCTCAGCGTCGTTCCTGGCCTCCTTGGTGTCCGCCCAGCCCCCGCTGTTGGGCCAATGCCCCCCGCCGTGCGAGTGTTCCGAGGCGGCACGCACGGTCAAGTGCGTTAATCGCAACCTGGCGGAGGTGCCCGCGGACCTGCCCCCTTATGTGCGCAACCTCTTTCTCACCGGCAACCAGCTGTCGGTGCTCCCTGCGGGCGCCTTCGCCCGCAGACCTCCGCTGGCCGAGTTGGCCGCGCTCAACCTCAGCGGCAGCCACCTGAAGGAGGTGCGCGCCGGCGCCTTCGAACATCTGCCCAGCCTGCGCCAGCTCGACCTCAGCCACAACCCGCTCTGGGACCTCAGCCCCTTCGCTTTCTGCGACAGCAACGCCAGCGTCTCGACCCCTAGCCCCCTGGTGGAACTGATCATGAACCACATCGTGCCCCTTACGGACGAATCGCAGAACAGGAGCCTGCAGAACAGGAGCTTCGAGGGTATTGTGGCTGCGGCCCTACGAGCTGGCCAGGCGCTGCGTGGGCTTCACCGCCTGGAGCTGGCCAGCAACCACTTCCTCTACCTGCCCCGCGACATACTGGCCCAACTGCCCAGCCTCAGGCACCTGGACCTACGCAACAACTCCCTGGTGAGCCTGACTTATGTGTCCTTCCGCAACCTGACACACCTAGAAAGCCTCCACCTGGAAGACAACGCCCTCAAAGTCCTTCACAATGGCACCCTGGCAGAGTTGCAAGGCCTGCCCCAAGTCAGGGTCTTCCTGGACAACAATCCCTGGGTGTGTGACTGCCACATGGTGGACATGGTGGCCTGGCTGAAGGAGACAGATGTAGTGCAGGGCAAAGCCAGGCTCACCTGTGCATTCCCGGAAAAAATGAGGAATCGGGTCCTCTTGGAACTCAACAACTCTGACCTGGACTGTGATCCTATCCTCCCTCCATCCCTGCAGACTTCTTATGTCTTCCTAGGTATTGTTTTAGCCCTGATAGGCGCCATTTTCCTACTGGTGTTATATTTGAACCGCAAGGGGATAAAAAAGTGGATGCATAACATCAGAGATGCCTGCAGGGATCACATGGAAGGGTATCATTACAGATATGAAATCAATGCAGACCCCAGGTTAACAAACCTCAGTTCTAACTCGGATGTCTGAGAAACATTCGAGGACAGCACGAGGATAGCTATGCATGAGATGTAGACTTAAGCTTTATCCCATCCTAGGCTTGTTCCACCTCCACTCTCCACCACAGACACCACTGACCTTGACTAAAAGCAGTGAAGGGATTTGCTCCCTTGCCTGTAAAGTTTCTTGGTGTGTTCTGTTAATGTAAGATGATGAACAACTGCATAATCTTTTACCCTCTTCCTTGGAACTCCTCAACATGTGGAGGGACTTTTCAAGTTTCAGCATGAACATGGACTCCTGGCTGTCTGTTTCTCTTAGTACAGTTCAAGGTGTAGCAAGTGTACCCACACAGACAGCATTCAACAAAAGCTGCCTCAACTTTTTTGAGAAAAAATACTCTATTCATAAGTATCGGTTTTATTCTCATGTACCTAAATTGTGGAGAAAATGATTGCATTCCATAAACTGTCTGCAGACCTTAGCAAGCTCTTCAAAGTAACTCCATAGTACACAGGAGCACCTGCATCCGAGAGCATGCTTATATTTTACTGTTCTGCATATTACAAAAAATAACTTGCAACTTCAGGTAACTTCTTTGACAAAGTAAATTACGTTTTGATTGCAGTTTATATGAAACTATACGGAAGTTTTTTTATAAACTGCATTGAGATCCAACAGGCTAAAATGTTAAAAAAAAATTCAATAAAGATTCTTAAAAGAATTACAGTTGTGTTCAAGTTTGCTATTTGAAAAAAGGATGAAGGACAATGATAATGAATGGTCTTGATTCCAATGCTATTCAAGGTATTAGTTATCATAGCTGAGAATGAAAATGGAGCAATATCTTATATAAATAGACTTTAGAGATCATTTTGAGATAGTGGTCCTTTTAGGATTTACATACAGAATTTGGATATTCATGTGAATAGACTTCTTATGGTTCCAAAGTTAATGCTATCCAAGAAACAATTTGTTAGAGAGTTATAAAGTTAGAGGGAAGAGTTCTTTGTGATAAACAGTTCACAGTTTGGGCTTTTTCTAGACTAATTCAGTTTTTAGGATAGAACAAAAATTACTTAATAAAACTCTATATGAAATTTTTCTATGGGTGTTTAGAGTATAAAACAAATAGAATGCAAATAAGTGTATGAAAATGAAGTGTCTTAAAGACAGAATATACTAAAATAAAGGATTTTAGAATGTAAGTTAAAAAGTTTTCCTAAGATCATAATGTAAATTGAAACTTAGATTTTCTTGAGAATAAGTAAAAAAAAATTTTAACACGGAACATGCATGGTGGATAGTTTATTAGAGAATCTGCTAATATGTTTAAAAAATTGTTATGATAGATATGAAATGGAGGAAATAACCAGAGAAATGTTTATGTCCACAAAGAAATGTCTTAACTAATCATAGGTTCTTATGTTTAGTTCAGTATTTCAAAATTTCAGGATATTTTGATTTTAGCTAAGTTCTATGTTGGTATATACACCTTTAAAGAATAAATCACATTGAGATTTAAATAAAAGCAATTGGTTAATCAGTTGATATTCTCAATAATAGGCAAGGTTTTCTTTTTTCAGAGTTTCTTTGCCAACTAAGCTTAAAAGTAAATTCCATAATCTCCAAGCTATTCTATACGGTGACTTTAACTTAGCCATTATTGCTTAATTTAAAGTATAGATAAACTTGCATTAGTTTATCTTAGGGCCTTCTCTTTTCAAATTATGTTCTGCAGTATTTTATATTTGAAATATAAAATTTACATTTCCATATTTTTAAAAATGAAATAGGATTAGATAGTACTTTAGTTTCTAGGAATGTTTCCTATTCTTTGAGTTAAATTCAGAAGTTTTCAAAGTAGGGCTAAAAATGTATGAATCTGTTCCTTGTGTAGATTAGATTATATAGTCAGAATGTGAAGTTTTAACCATATTAACTTTCATAAGGCTCATTTTATGAACTATTATAGTATTCATTATTTACGGTTATACTTCAGATCCTATAATTAACTATGAAAAGGTTAAATATATGGTACTTACTATTCCATTAGATATTTTAAGTGTTCATCAGGAATTCTTAAACTGGCTGCCTGCCATTATTTCCAAAGTATGATGAAGATATTAGCCTGCCAAAAATAGTGAAAACGTGTAATAAGAGCATGCATATCTTAGGAATAAACTGCTGATGGACTTTCATTGGTAAATCTTCTGATATTGTAGAAAACAACAAATGGTAATATTTATAGAGTATTCAGAAGAATTATTTCTTCTCCATCATGAGATAATCTAACAGTTAAAAACTGAGCTTTGTCTTAAATCCAGGAGAGTAGTAGATTATTAGTCTAGTTTTTCTCATCATCAACTCATTGAAGCAGTATCTGTGATAAAGTGAAGCCGAGTATTCACCTGTTAGGTGGGTGGCTTTTTTGAAATTATTTCTTGTTTCTTTTTCATTCCCTTGCTTCTTTGTTTGTGTGACCGTTCCAATTTTCCACTGCTCTCTTATTACATCACTCCTTGCTATTCTCCAGTGCGTGGCAATAGAGCATGCTTACAGTAAAATACATTACTGTTTGAAAACAATTGCTATTGTGCAGTCATAATACTACAAGTCTACAAGCTTATAAGGCAGTCTGAGTTTCTTGGGAGACAGGTACTATGTAAATCCAGTGAGTATGAGGGTATATAAGAAAAATGACATTAAAAGTATCATTTTAAATATGCTTGTTTTAAACACTTTTTTTAGTACCATTATGCATTATTAATACTAGAAACTTACAAGTAATCCATTTTTAAACATTTGTTTTGGTTGGTAATACACTTTTTTACTCAACAAAGTTTTCAGGAAAAAAACACTCTTTATCGTTTACAAGTTTCAATTGAAGAAAGTTAGAAAAATACAGGTTTCTCCCACCATCTGAAAGTAGAATGTTCCAATGAAACCTTTTGTAGGCTGAAATGATTCAAAGTGAAGAAGCAATTACCATTAAGTTAAAAGCAAAAATCCTCATCGGATTTCTTTTGATTAGTGGAGATAGGTACTGCAGTAGGTCTTTCGTAAAAGCCAAGTGCCCCAACTGGAACTTTTGAAAAGGGGGGGATATCGGTAGTTAAAAATGTAAGCACTTCATAAATCCCTCAACTTAAAAAGCTATTAAAATGTCCAACAAATCTACTAAAGTGGCAAGATTTTAGGATAATACAGCTATTTTACCCTGAATTGTAACTCCCCCGTTTAATGTAACCATCAGTTTGTAGCGTTAATATATGTACATCAATTTTGTTGCCACGCATGATTATGGTGACCTATAAGGCACGTTTGTACCTTACAGCTGATAGATTTTTCTTACCAAATAAGTAGGTTTTAAAGCACATTCAATACATTTTTTTTAAAGAAAAAATGAGTTACATAAATTGATATTAATAACTATACAAGATTTTTTTTTTCAGAGATGGGGAAAGGATTCATTGAAATAAGTGAGCAAACCACAAATGGTAAAGCCTTTTAAAATATCTTGATTGGCAGCAAATGTGGATTACACTCATCTCAATATTTAATTAGAAATAACTTACATCTTTGTTTTCTGTCTTTTTAATTAAAGTGGATGTAGAAAAAGAAAGTTCAAGTGAACTGTGATTGTCTCCTTAGGGATTCTGCTTTATTCTGTCCCTTTTGGCCTAATATTCCAATAAGGGGCTTAATATTCTTGAAGACATTAGAGGCTTTGCAGCTCTAGTTTGGGAATCGTTCATATCATTTCTGCTTTCCATTTAAAATTTTCTCTAAAGTCTACACTAAAATAGACACCATGAGGATTTATAAGGTTAAAAACAGTGTGGCATATGCTTTCTTCCTGCATCAAAATCCATTCAGTCATCCAGTCTTCAGAGAGCAGCATCATAAAGTGAAGATAGACATTTATTAGATGAGATTCGGGTTTCACTTTTACACCTGTGCAAGGATTTTTCACAGTAAAGGACAGGGAAGGAGGAAATTATATTTCTAGATAATATATGAAAAATACCTTGACAATGTCCCTAAAAATGTTTTGAGTAATCCTGCAGCGCTGCACTTGAAATAATTAGTTTAAAAAAATATATTCTGTGTGGTCCCGGCGATCCTGTCTTCTAGATGGAGAAAAAGAGCTCTTTGAGGGTGTTTCGTACAGTTATTTTTCTGTTCTTATCCTTAGAAACATTTGATTAAAAAATGCAGGCTGCTTTTATTTTGTGTTTTATCTCAAAACATTTTAGCAGCTCTACCTTTGTCATGGATTAAAATATCTAGAGTTAAAAAAACACATTTAATATATGATTTATATAATTTTTACAAGAATCAGAATTTCAAAATTGGAAGGGTTCTTAGATATGTCAAGCCCAGTTTCCCATTCTACAAATGAAGAAACTGATGACTAGAATATATCATTATGTTATATAATGACAACAAGGAGTAGATCTCAGGGTTTCAGACTCCCCTTCTTACAAATGAAGAAACTGATGACTAGAATATATCATTATGTTATATAATGACAACAAGGAGTAGATCTCAGGGTTTCAGACTCCCCTTCTAGGGCTCTTTTGGCCACATGATGGCATTACCTTGAGACCTTTGAAATTCCCATGTCTAATAAAAAGTAATTGGTGTGAATTTATTTTTTATTGTTTTTGCTTTGCACTCAAAACATTTTTTCAGTTTGTTCTAAATCTTACTTCTAGTGTGTAAAAATTAGCATGTTTCAGATCCCTGAGTCTACTTAAATAGACTTTTTAAATATGTCTTTTTAAATATGTTTGACATAATTTTGTTGTGGTAATTTTATTATAAAGCTCCTCTGAGTCTATAATGATAGGAAATATTTTGGAAATTTAATGGTGATAACTTTTGAACAGAGAAATAAAACTGGAAACATGCACTAGCTTGTGTAATTCTATCTTAAAAGATGAGTTAGCTCAGCTGGTGAGAACACTAAACAAATGAGACCAAGTTCATGGCCATGAAGTCAGTCATTCAGTCAGTCACCAGGTGAGACAGTCAGCTTTGCATGCTCCGGTCTGCTCGCCAGTCCCACGCCCACTCCAGGTGCATGCTACCCCTCAGCCTCTGAGGGCCTAGACCAAACAGGGAATCGAAATCAATGCAAATCCATTATCACCCTGGAAAACCAGTGGACTGACTGGCCAAATCTTGGCAGCACTGCTGCTGATGTGCCAATTTACTGGACCGACCCTGATAGTCTGTGTGTCCTCACGTTGTAATATGTATGCCACAGACCATAAAAGGTTTCTCATTTATGTGACTTTAGAGAAAAACCTATGATGAGTGCCTTTTAATGTATCCCATGGGAAATTAATTAGGTTTGCTTTGCTACTTGAAAATGGGGTTTAAGGTTCAGGATCATGATGACTACATCGCAAACTTGGATGTAAATGTTTATAAAAACAGGAGTGCAGTTTATGGTTAGCTGACATTTTATGATAATAGGAATTATATGTGGTTCACGGTGTAACTTGGTTAATATAAGGATACAATTGTTTTCAAGGAAGCAAAAACTTAAAATATGACCAACTATACTATTTTTTCTGAAAAGTAAATATTTAATAATATGTTTTAAAGAACCTGAGGATGCTATCAAGATAGGCTTACTTTAAAATGGAAGTTTATGGATTGTCCTACACACCTTCCCCCACCCCAGTCCTATTTCCATTACTTTTTGTTTTTTTCCCCAAAGAGAACCATGATACATAACATTTCAAGGTGACTACCTGCACACAGGAGGTCAGTGTACAAATATACATTTCTCTGTATGAAGCAGTTTTTCTCAGTTTTATAATATGGTTAGTAAATTGTTAAAAGACTTTATCTTTCAATTAGACACGTTCTGTGGTTATTATAGATCATGGCAAAAACATGGCTATGAAACTTTTAAAAGACATTTTTAAATGAACTCATGTTCCTTGTAGATTATTTTAAAACATGCGGTTAGGGGGACACCATGAATAATCCTATCACTAAGGAAAAAGTGCTTTAATATTGAGATAAACTGCCTTCTGTTTATATCATACTGTATCTTGCCTTTTCACTTACAATGTTGTGGACATTCCCCAGTATCATTAAAAACGATTTTAATATCTGATTTTAAAGTACTGCAGACAATCACACATTTTACACATATAGGATGTTTCTTACAATTTTAACGTTCTGATGAGCATTGTTTATTGTATCTACCTGTGTTTCTACATCTCCCATTTTTTCCCTATAAGTAGATTCTTGAAGAATTACTGCACCAACGTGTATAATCTCTTCTAATCTCTAAAAATATTTTTGATGTCTGTTTAAACTAGGAATATTAAATGTAGATCAGCAGTTCACTATATGTTTTAGGAGTCTCACATCACACCTTTTACAGAGCACTGAATGGTCTGGGAAGAGGATTTTGAACAGAAAGAAACTTTGATTAAGCTGCTAATTCACTTGTCACTGTTTTTAATTCACAAATGTCTACTCTCTGTTAAAATAACAAAATTAGAAGATAGTTAAGCTTATAACCCAGTTGAGAGAGAGAGAGTGAGAGAAATGGATGCAGGGTTGGTATGAAGAGATAGTATGGGGTGTGGAGGAACATATGGGAAATTAATTCAGCTCGCTACAAGCTAGCAAGCAATTTTCAAGACACACCTATGTCTTTGCCTAAGTTCTCCCCTTTTAGATGATTTGTGTGTGTGTACTTAGAATTAATTTAGATTCCATGCATGTGAATTTTAATTGTGCTAATCTTATTGTTAATTCGCTTTAAAATTTCAGTGAAATCCTACAAACCATTTATTCAGCTCAATTTCTATTTATTAAATGCTTTCTATATACAAGACACTAGTTGCATTGGATTAAAAAAGAGTTTCTGACATAAAATTGTTTCTGATCTAGTAGAGAAGATAAGTAATGATAATAGCTAATATTTTATTGAGTGCTTCGTATGAATCAGGCACTAGGCAAAACGATTCACATGTAAGATCTTATTTCCTCTCATTTGAAAAGGAAATTGAGGCTTGCTGGTGACCTGCGCAAGAACAAGTAGGTAGCAAGAAACTGACGTGGGATTCTCTCTCTCTCTCGCTCTCTCTTTTTTTTGTCTGTTTCCAGGACCTATGCTCTCAACCTCTGAGCTTCAGGAACAATAAGATATTAATGACTTTGTTAGAGGGTGAAACATGATAAAACACTACTGGAGATTCACATACTATGATACGGGGTTCAAAGCAGGGAGAGAGCTTGTCTGGTGGGACATTTAAAAAAGAGTTCATGGAGGAGTTAGCTTTTAAGATGACCTTGAAGAGGCAAGTAGAGCTGGTGGGTGGAAGAGAAAACTCAGGACAGAGGGAACAGCATAAGCCAAGAGAATAAAGGCAATTAAATACCGAGTGTGTTCTGGGAACAGTAACATTTGAATCATTATGTTTATAAAAGAAAATAATGAAGAGTGGACTATAATAGAAAGAGAAATCTGTAGCTATGATGAATAGTTTCTATTTAATTCAGCAGACAGTGGGGAGCTACTGGAAGTCTATGAGCAAGGAAGTGACATGCATAGATTTTGTTGTTCCCTGGAGGGTGACAGCAACACCCACGCTCCAAATTGTTTTGACTATCAAGACTCATGACACCACACATGTACCAAGAGGGTATGAAAGGTAATAAGGTAATAAACTCCAAATGGGATTTTCTAGAAGAGTAGGGCTTGGCTTTGTTTTTAATTGTGATTAATGGGTTGGGCCAGAATGAGGGCAGGTGGCAAGGGATGAAGCTCCTGGGCCTTCTCAAGGGCTTGCCCAGATGTGGGGCAAAAGTAGGAAGTGGGAGGATGGGGCTTGAAAGCTGTTGGTACTCAGATATCACTAATGGAATCATGTTCGATTATAATTCACCACTGATGTTTGACTGATGATTGAAATGCGCAATGTCTCATTTAATTGATTTTGAACTTGTTTAAGTAAGTCATTATGGCTCTCTCTGAGGCTTACAGCATGTGGCCATGAAGGGAGGTGAAAGTTCCATTGAATGCCTTGTTCAAGAGTCTGTGGTATGCATGTTGAGAAGTGAAACGCATGCCTTGATAACCATCAATAATATCTGGAATTCTAAAGGGAATAAGAAGTGTCTTGATAAGGCCTTTTATTGTGACTCTAGTTTGGGCAGACATGTGCCCAATACTTATTTTATATTTTGGTATCTGTGAGGCAAGAAAGTCCCAAAGTTTTAGCCCAAAGAAGGTAACCTTGGAAGGCTAATCTGGCAGTGATGAAGGAAGAGACAGGAGACAAATGACTATTTCAGTAGTTAGGGTAAGACGGTCCTTTATAGTGGTTTTTAACTAACAAGTTTTTACAAAAACATTTCCCTGTTCAAAGATGCTACCACTATTTAGCAAGTCAGTTCTTAGGGCCAGTTGATTTTGACCTCCAAATGAATGAATGGAGGAGATTGTCTGTATCTAACAGCCAGAGCATTCCCTACTCTATTCCTTCTTTTTTCTCTTTCCTCCTTTGATAGATGTTCTAATGAGAAATGAATTTACCGGAGATTGCTTGAACAAATCTGCATTCTTAATAATTTAATACTGGCTAATCAAGTTAAACATTGGGTGAGATGTTCTAATAGTCCTTATAGTAAGTTGATTACAGTAAGGTAGTTTTAATTAGCTTTATTAGCAGAGAGACATTTTGTATTACTTAAGGAAGTGCTTTTATTAAATAAGTGACATATTTCATAATTCCTTATGTCATAATTATATGCTCCGGGCACCATTCTTAGTGCTTTATTAATATTAAGTAAATTTTTCCTCTTAATAGGACAATGTGGTAGTGACTATTTCATCGAAACTGAAGCACATTGCAGTTTAAATAACCTGGCCAACTTCACACAACTAGTAAGTGATAGAGTTAGGATTTGAACCCAGGATCTTAGAATTTGAATCTGACTCCAGAATCCACACATTAACCACTGTGCTATCTTGCTTCTCACATGTACCATGATAACCACAATGCTATATATTCTCAGAGAAGTTAAGACTGTATGTAACAGGTTTCTCTTTAACAAGTATATTATATAGAATTATGGGGTAAGTGATCCAAATAATTTAATTTCAATTTCAAAGTCTTTAGTTTTTCATGTTTTGATATTAAACTATAAACACAAAATCACTACATTTCAATGGTATTTAATGTGCAAAAGGTCAGACAATTCAGTTCACGAACTTTCCACCATGTGCTTATGGTGGAAAGTTTGCGAACTGAATTGTCTGACCTTTCCGTATGTGAAGAAATAATGACATAAGGCCCTGAGTAAGATATTGGGTATGGAAAAGAGCAACATGAGAATTCCATCTGTAAATTTAAAATGAAAAAAAAAAAAAATCACAATAGCTTAAAAAAGAAGCACTTTCTTTAAAAGAGTAGTATTACTACTTTACTTTTGATATCTAGATGTGTTCATAGATTTCCTTTGTGATTTTAAATTATCAGCTTTATCCTATTGGCTGTATCCATTTTTGGGAAATGCTTTCCACCAAGTGAAAGTTAGTGTTGAACATTGGTATCGTAAGACCAATGTAGATAATTCAGACAGTTCAAGCCTTGAATGTTTGACCTTAATTTATCTGATCTGAGGTCTGCACTTACCATTTGAATCTCATGGTTGTGAAATTCTTCCTCTTAGAGTTTAGAATAGTTTGTCATCTCTTGTCAGTTTAATCTTGGCTGGACAATTGCCCTCTGGGTGGAGAAGCTGAGAAGAAACACTCCTGCCCTTCTTGTGTGTCTGCCAGGGTGTTAATCCCAGTGTCCTTACCAAGCCCCAGCTTTAGGGATTCCTCTGCTACCTATGTAAACTGTCGCTGACATCGACTGCAGTAAGGGTGTTTTTCAAATAATCTGCATCTTTCTGTACAAACCAGCTTATTATTTCAGTTGACTTTATTGGTCATATCCAAAATCACTGCTCAATCTAAAGAAACTTTTTCGATTAACTTGACCTTTAGAATCAAATATTAAAAGCACTGTTAGATTGACTTGACTTTTCTTCCCCTACAGTTGACTGTTTTGCTTGTGCAGATTGCCATAGTGTTAGTCTGAGGATCTTTGATAAAAGATGTAGCAATATAAATAAAAAGCAAAGAACCATTAAGTCAGAGTTTTCCGTGTGTCACATCTACCCTTGGTTGCAGGTAAGTTGCTTTGGCATTGGGAAGACATGACTCAATTCTGTCAATTCTGAGGTTAAAAAAAAATGGTATTTAACTAAACACAATCAGCAATGTTGATGTTAGGATATTTGACCATTTGTTACTGTCCTTTGTTTTGCTTGAGAAACTTTTGATACAGCCAGCATTTTTCTAACAGAACTTAGTGCAGAGTCAACAGTACTTGACCAGATGAAACCAGCTTTGGCCAATATTCAAATTGAGTCGAGTTCCAGGCTGGATCGAGGCTTAACTCAAGAGGACTTTCCTACTGCAATGGCTTCTGGACTCCCTAAGCAGCTCCAAAGACTTTGGAAGTACTAGAGTCTCCAGGGAAGATCAAGTGCATTACTTTGGATTAGGTTCAGCTGTGAGGGGCAGAAAATTGAGTAGAAGTAAGTTTATTTCTCTCTCTTAAAAGTTTGTCGATTTAAAGTCCAGAGGTGGTATGGCAGACTTGCTCTATGAAATCCTCAGCAACTCAGGGTGCTTCTAGCTCATTGTTCCTCCATCCCCAATGGCAGCCCTAATCCTTTTGGTCTAAGTCGGCTTGAGTCTGTGATCCCTTTAGGATGAACCCATCGGAGCCTTACTTCATCCATTAGAAAGTGGACTAGTCTTGAGAAAATAGCACATTTGTCAGGATGCTGTTTTTGGCGGGGGAGGGAGTAGGGGTCAATACAGCGATAATCTAAGCCTGTCTATATTTTAAATTTTGTTTCTGATTCGTATCCATGTAGTTTGCTTATTGAAAAGCAGAGTTTGTATTATTGTGAACATGGTAAAAGCCCTGTGTTTCCTTTTGGGCTGTGTCTTTTTCTTCCTATAGCTAAAATAAATCATCTAACTGTGGTTCAAACTGGTGAGGTTGTCAGTTCAGGAAATACTTATTCAAGACTTTCTAAGGGTCAAGGACTATGACAGAGGATATGAAGAATGGAAGACGAACAAGATAGAGTCTCTGCATTTGTATAGTTAAAATTAAGCAAGCATATAGATAACTATAATACAAAGCAAAATGTAACTATAAAACGGACACAGTGGGTACAAAACTGAAAGAGAGATTACTTTTACTGGATGACTCAGAGGTCTCAGGCAGTCAGTGTCATTGGATCTGGACTTTGGAGGACGAGAGGACTGAAGACAACTGTTGGTTGCTTACATAGTAGTCATCCCTTTCTACACAGTACAGCCCACCTCCCATGTTAGAGTCTGCAAATGAGTCTGCTTACATTTCCCACACCTTTGAAGCTAGTCAATGGGAGTGAATGAGTCCTTTTAATTATCACCTTAGCAGAGAGGTCTGCTAAGGACATGCTGGAAAAGATTTTCCTTCTCTTTTGACATAGATATATGAGGATGTGGTGCCTGGAGCAGTGGCAGCTATCTTGTGTCTATAAGGAAACAAGCATGAAGACAGTGGCCAACAAGCTGAAGATAGCAAAGTAGAATGACAAAAAGCACATGTCTCTCTCTATCTTAGAACTTATTGCTACATAAAGTGATAAATGCCTGCATATTTAAGGTACAGTTAGTTCAGTGTTCTGTTACAGGAAGCTTGAAGCACCCCCACTGACAGAGTCGGACTTTTCCAGGCAGTTTGGTGTTATAATGGGAGGTGGGCTAGGGTGAAGTGGTGTTGGAGAGAGAATATCCCAATCAAAGGAAACGGGGTGGAATGGAAAACCTGAGATTATATTAGGGAAATAGCAAATGGTTTGGTTTGGTTGGAGCAAAGAGAAGAGAGGATAGCAAGTAGTGGGAAGTAATTGGGAAAATAGTTTGGGGCAAGATCGTGGACGACTTTGTAGCTATACTTCAGAGTTTAGAATTTATTCAAAAATGGTGAGCAGTTTAAGGTTTTTGAATAGGGAGCACTATAATCAAAACTGCTTTCTTCTTTGAAGAATATCTTCATATGTATGTAAGAATAACCACAGAAAGCATGTGTTAGTTACATATACTTTCTTGTGGTTATACTTCTCTTTTGAACTTTCTTCATACTGTCATCAGGAATATAGAATTTACAAAATCAAGAAGAGGGACATACTACTATGCATTTTATACCACTGCAGGTTAAACTTTATATAACTGCTTAACAATTTTAATTGCATAAGGTAGTTTCCCCTGATTACCTGACTCTCATGTAAGCATCTCTAGAATGAAAATATTTGATATCATGGACAGTTTGCAGATGAGAACTCTTATCAGAGATGCTCATTCTATTTTGATATGCAATTATTTTGTAGTTTTACCAAGAGTTGAAGCAATTTTTCTTTTTAAAATAAAAGCATGTTTTTCATTACAAAGTAATAAATTCTCCATTGTTAAACATTTGGAAGATTCAAAAAATTGGGAATAAGAAATAAATCAACAATTTCCGTTTTCCTCAGACCACTATTGTCTTTTAAGATTTTTTCCCCCAAACTAATTTGTTTTTGAAAGATTGAAGATGATGCATTAAAATATTTAAATTTAAGTTGAAAATATGTAATTGGCATGTGTAAATGAGCTAAATAAGTCTGATTTCATAATTTGACAGAAAAATGTTACATCACAGTTCTGGATTATCATTTAAATAATGTGCTCTTCAGGATACAAGCATATTAGTCATTAGGAGTTTTAATTTATTTCAGAAAGTGAAAGTTGATTATGTTAGAGTAAACAGAGCAATTGCTTTTCTTCTGTAAAAATTTAGCAAACCCTCAATTTTATTTTGGACTTCCAAAAAGACAATCACAATCCAGTAGAGGTTACACTTGTTCTGAACAAACCTTTTCTCAATTTTGCCCGAGAATTCACAGCATAATTCTGTTATCATGAATTCTCAAATTACTGCATACAAGGCACAAAGTATTCGACAAATAAGGGTAAAATAATAAACTTCACTCATTTAGAAATATTATACTAGACAAAACTAGCTGTTGCTGTTATATTTGTCATCAAGAATTGTTTTTTTGATTCTGTAACTTGTGATTTGTTTATTACACATTGTTTGGGACTATTATAATGAACCTCCAAATGTATGGGGGATTTCTAGAAAAAAATTTAGAAGCACATTAAAAGCCTGCTATGTTCATTATATTGAATTGTTTTAAACATTAAAGATTTAAAATTTAAAACGTTAATAGTTCTGATAATTTTAAAACCCATGACTCCTTTATAAGAAATATGTGTAGCTGTGTTTTAGATCAGTGTTTCTCAAATTGCAGTGTGCACATAAATCATCTAGAGTGAGAATTAAAATGTAATTTGCAATTCAGATCGTGTAGGATAGAGCCTGAGATTCTGCATTTCAAACCTCAATGCCATCAGAGTTTTAGAGGACCAGAAAAAAGAATTGCTCCTGTAACTAAACCAGAACACGTATTCTGAAAACTGTCTGATAGATCAATTTAATCACGTGTCAATTGGTCATGAAATGCTGTGATCAGGAAAGGCCATCATTCAATACTAAACTATTCAAACTTAAAAAAAATGTATAAGATTTTAACTCAGTTACATTTTCTCAAAATAGTTTTCTTTAGTACACTTAACTTCATAGCTCTATTGTTCTTACACAAGTTTAAACTAGAGTCTAGGCTGCAGACATAAAACATCAAATACAAGTTCATATTTTGGATTTGCATTTGTAAGGAAACTTGGAATGAGTCTTTTCCAAGTCTTTGATGAACATATTTAAATGCAGTCATTTTCATTAGTTACTCTTAACAAGCAATTAATTCTCTGGAATTTCACACCAGCTCATGTCTTTCAAATGCTGGATTTACGTTTGATACTATTTTGCAGACATTCAGGCTAGTTACTGGCCTTTCATAAACACTCCTGAAGCAGGAAAAGGAGAAATTTAAGCAGAACTAATCCTATAATTAATAACATATGAGATGTTCATTACATAGAGGTTGTGGGTTTTATTTATTTATTTTTTAATGTTGAACTCTGGGCATTTAACAGAAAAACTTCTATTTCTGCAAAGCAGATTTTTTTTTTCCACTCCTTGAGTAAAAGCATCTTACATAAATAAAGGTTAAAGGAAGTAAATATTTATCTCACTGGTTACAAACACAGCATTTTAACAAGTTGGAAGCAGCGTCCTCTGGCCTATTGTGTTGGCTCCAGATAGATGGCCCAGGGTCCCCACGCCTGAGTGCAGGGCTCATCCTGCAGGATTCCTTCCTCTACTCGGAACTGCCCTCCAGGCAGCTCCTGAGTGGGAGAGCCAAATGCAAATTAGTTAGTTTTTTTTCTTTTTTTTTCTTTTTTGAGAACCTGCAATTTTCTCTGCCTTACCTGTGGATGTCAGCAAACTAGTCATTAAATATATTTCTGTCACAGGTCATTTGTCATATTTGATATTCTTTACAGATCAAGTCTGAGGTCAGCGATGAATACCACAGAACTTAACTAGAAGTGATACCTTTTTTATAAGCTACAAGAATGCCAGAGTCTGATAAGTCAGTTACTGGACTAAAGAGATTTTCATTTCACTTGAAATTCTCAACTTTTCATTGTTTCCTCATTAGCATATAGATCTCAGTTTCTAGAGTAGGAAAAATTTCCTAATTACAACATATATGTAATTAGAAATAATTTTTCAAGGAAGAAAGAACAGAAATGCACTTAGGCTGTACAACTTAAGTAGAGTTATTATGATCTGAGATATATGGTCAATATACAATTGACTGTTCATTAAATAACAGAACATTTAGTAATATTTTAGTACACAGCATTGTAAACCCCAGCTCTCTACCTCCTTCCTCTTCTCCTCCCCATATCAAACTGATTTAACCTAAGAGAACATTTAACGAGGGTCCATTCTGTGCCAGGCATTATTCAAAAAGCACCTCACTGAAGCTGACTTTCATTCTGGCCTGTGCCCTAAAATAGAGCCCTCGTTTCAGCCTTCCCTTTATATTCTATGGCTTTGTATCATGGGAAGTCCTGAGCAAGCTTTTGGTGACCAGTGCCATACAGACAGGAAGTGGATGGTCCTGTCTGGAAAATTTCATCACTTGTATCCATTAAGATGTTGGTCCTGACTACCTTTCACAACAAGTATTCTCCGCATGCCACAGGGTGTATGGAACTATGCCAAATGCTTGATTACACCTGTGTAGCCAGCTAAGCTGAAGAACTGCTGGGGTAACATTTTTTATTTGTTAAAAATAGTTTTCTTTATAAATTGCCTCAGGATAAAAGGACAAAACTTAAAACATGTATTAAAATGCATAAAAGAGCAGTGATAATTAAGATAGCATCTAAACCTCCTAGAATAAGTCAGAGTAAAAGAAAGGCAATTAGGAATATTGAAATTGTGCGTATGTTTTGTCATAAGTTTTTCTCTTCTTTTGTTAAAAAGATATGGGGTTTTGGCCTACTTTTAATTGACATCAATTTCTCTTTCAATATGTATAGCGTCGATCAAGAGATAAAGATTGCATTAAGTTACAGACTGACCTGTTCTCTGTCCACTGCTTTCCTGAGCTTTTAATGCCACTAATAATAGCCCATATTACTGCTTCCTGCCCAGGCGACTCTAAAACATTTGGGTCACAATCCAATAGGTGCTGTGTAAAACCAAAGTGAAGGCTTGGAACTATCATTAGTAGCCTCATTTTGAGAAGGAGAAAGGGACATATACTCTTGGCAGGAGTGGGCAAGAGACTCTTCATTGATCTGACACTAAAACTGCAATAGACTTCAGACACTGGACTTCCAGGAAAGACACTGGCCTTTGTTTCTGCTTCTTTCCTGAACACACGTGATTTGCCCTCATTTTTGTATGGCACAGTATCTGTTAAAGAAATTCCAAAATAACAGTAAAGGAATCTGTCGATAGTATTTTCTATGTATGTGTGTTTGTATGTGTGTGCAAGGGTACCTGTGCACGTGTGCACATGAACATGTGTGCGCACGCGTGTTTGCACCTCTAACTTTCCTGCCCTGAACCACCAAGCAGCACTGAGACAGTGAGATTTCTTTCCTACCTAGTTCCCTCTTGTGTTTCCATACTTTTTATCAATACTTTATCTTGGATAACTTTTCAGGAGTTACTAAAAAAGAACTGGAAAATTATAGGTCTAATTTAATATTAACAAATTCATTTTAAGTGGTATTTTCTTATGAAAACAAACAGGAGTTAATCTTTTCAATTTCTTTAGCTGTCCGTTATAAGATGAGGTGGAATGGAGTAATACAAATCGGCTTCATGGAAAAAACATCTTTATCTTTTAGAGCAGTGTTTCAGTTAGAATATGCTAAGTACAAATAGATATGAGATGCTTGCACACAAAGCAGCAGGAGACTTAATACATTTGTGAATTTCTCAATATCCTTGATATATCTCTACTGTTAGCTTATAATAAAGGAGGAAAACATCTGGCAGGCTGGAAAATAGTTCTTTCTGAAGCCTAGTTTTATAGTAGAGAAACTGTATATGGTGTATTTTTCCTTTATGTTCCAGTGTTTTTGCAAAATAATGAAATAATATCAATTGAATACATCAGCTTTTTTTTTTCTAGGAAGAACAATTGTGCATTTTTGTGTTACTGCTTAGCAATGGGAAAATTGTACCTCCTGGGGATAAAGTGTTAGTAACAATAGTAAATGTCTACTTTTAGTGAAAGGAGTTCATTCACATTACACGGAAATCTTCATTTGGATGAAGTTCTTACATAACATAGTTGTTTCTGAGTAATTGGTGTTCCTTCCCTGGTGCTTAAGTAGCTCTCCATTTTTGTACTCTCCGAAGAATTTCAAAAGTGAGTTGAACTCACTGTGACACTTATTATTTATAATATATCATTAAGAAAAATATATATATTTCTGAAAAACAAAACTGAGCTAGCCTGTTTTAGGAGGCTCAAACATTTAAATATAATGTATTTTGGGAAACAATGTTGTGTTTTTTCTAGCAGAAAGCCATAGCAATTTATAATACTTACAAGTTTTAAAAATTCTCTTTTTTTTCTATGTTCAATAAACACAAATATATACATTCTCTAAGAAATCAATATTAGGGATTGGCAGGTTAGCCCAGTTGGTTAGAGTGGTCATGCTCTTAGCAACAAGGTTGCCAGTTCAATCCCTGCATGGGCTACTATGAGCTGCCTCCTCCACAACCAGATTGAAACAAATACTTGACTTGGAGCTCATGGGTCCTGGAAAAACATATTTAAAAAAAAAAAGAAATCAATATTAAAAAATAACCACTGTATGTTATTCTCCCTTATATTTAGAGTATATTTATTTTTTTCTAAAAATTAATCATTTAAAATAATTGCTATGGAAAATTGCCAGAATTAAAATATTTAGTCTGATAAAAAATGTACGAAGTACCTAGGAGGTCAGTGAGTAGCTTATTTATTTTACTTATTCCACACTATTATTCCTAATGCTTATGTATTAAATATTTTTCCTGGAGCATAATAACATTTTCCTGTGTGGAAGAGGTGAAAAAATATCTATTACAATTCTAAAGGTAAAAGAGACTTCCAAATAATGCATGATTGCATTTTTTTCCCTTCAGATGGCAAACGAGTATTTGCCTAAATGTTCTGTTTGAAGCTTTCATGGATCGCATGGGAAACCTTTGGTCATCTCCAAAGAAAATGTATTTTCTTACAGAACACACACAATTAACAAAACAGGAGACAATGTTTCCATATCTCCAACCTAGTAGCTCATATGGACAGATTCTCCTATGTTTATTTTCATTTGGACAACAAATGGGCAAGCATTTTTAGTGTGAAGTTTGGAATGGAATGTCAGAAATGATGTGTTGTCTTCAACTACTGTAGCATTCCATTTTTATTTTGAGATAGGACTTTATACAGTATTGCAAAGTCTTGGACTGTGGGAAGAGGGAAACTGGACTTGGAGAGGCAGTCAGAATAGTGTCATTATAATAGAATTCGGGCTGTGGAATCAAAGAGGACTGGGCTCAAATCTTGGTCTCTCTCACTTCTCATTTGGACAAATTTAGGCAAGATACAAACAAGGCTTTTGGGAGTCCCAATTTTCCCATTTGTAAAGTAGATCTTATAGTAGTATTTACCTAAAAGTGTCATGACAGTTAAGTGAAATAGTGTATGTAAAGTGCTTGGCACACAGAAAGTGGTCAATAAATATCTGTTGTTTCAGTTTCTTCCTCTTTGGACCCGAATGTTCAATGATAATTTAGATCATATACTTACATTTCATCTATTTGGAAAATTGTGCAGTTTTTTTTTCAATTGTAATCATTAAAAAAAATTAAAAGGGTAGTCTTACCTTTATATAATACATTAATTATAGCATATAAAAATTTTGTATTTGTGCTGTTGAACTTATTCTTACAAGTTAAAGAACTATAGCATAATCCTAATTTTTCAGTTGGCAAATGAAAGCAAAGAAAAATTAAGTGAATTGATCAGAGTTAGAGAATCCATAGAATAATAGGAAGTATTTATATTGAAATTCCAAAAATTTAGAATTTGCATATGAACAGGAGAAAGCAAATTTATATCATGAAGCAGTTGTATGTAATCGAGTCTACAAACAGGATATTTAATATGTTGATTTGGAAAATACAGAATTTTCCTTGCAGTTGATTTTTATGCTAATAATAGTAGAAAACTTTTTCATGCTCTTGACTGCATTCGAATTTATTCCAGAACACTGGCAGGGAAAAAACAAAACAAAATAAAACAAATATTTTTGAATGGTGGAAAAAAAACTTTCTAAGTATTGCGGCAAAGGAAAGAATCTTTTTTCATGACCCTTAATGCCAAGTTAATGCTGAGCTTAGCTTCTGATACACATTTGGTGTTTCTTGAGGGCTTTGACACTGCTGTAGTTGTCATGCATTTTCTTATATAGACATCACACACTCTACCTTTCATATAAAATTATATTCTCTGGTCATGTATAAATTGCCATTTTGCTATTCACAATTTTGTTATATACAATGTCTCACTTTTGATTTCACCAAGACACACATTTATTTGCCATTTCATTGAAATATGCCCTGTAAGACAAAATATTTTTGCTGTTTATAAATATCTGACAGATTAAAACAATAGGGTGGCCTAATTCCTTAGTTTATTATTCAAAGATTTTTTTCACCTGGTTAACCATCCTACATCTGTAGGCCTATGAGAAAAGTTTCTCTAATTTTATTTCATTTTCATTTGAGATAGAGAGATGAATGTCTGCTAATCTTGTAAAATGATCTTTAAAGATAATTTTTAAGCATTTAGTGATTTTATGATGAGAATAATTAATCCAGCCAACTTGATATCCCCATTTTTGCCATAGCTCTAGGTTTCTATATTCACATATACTATTTCAGACTTGTAAGGCATAGAAAGATCTCACAAAAGAAAAACTTTTATATTATTTAAACAGTGTAGTATCCACAAAATAAACAATATACTGCTCTTGGTTGACCAAGCAGGCATTTCTTTGCCCTCTTTTGGTCCCCAGTGAACTGCAGCTCATTAAATCCAGGTACATTTGGATGTAGACACCCCTCTCTAACAAGAAAAGGGGTCACCCCAAGGAGAAACACAGAACTGCCAGTCAGATTCACCTCCCACAAGAAAGTTACTCTAATGAGTATGTTCTTGCTTCTCAGGGCAATCCTCATGCTCTCACTTTGCTCTCAGCAGGAACACCTGGGATTCTACAGCCTTGCCATGTGTGGGGAACAGCCCAAAATAGGCCCGCTCAGACTTCCAAGATGGATTGCTAAACTTTGTGAGTCACCTCTGAAACCTAAAACTCTGTGCTTTGTGATTTTTGTTTGCATCATTAGGATGAGGAATTTCAGCAAAGCTAACCACAATTACTTGTAGCTAATCTTAGCAGATGGAAAAGCGAGCATTTTTTACTTTCAAATCCATACATGCACACAGGGTAAATAACACCTAAAGTTGACAGACTCACCACTACTGTCCTCAACAAAATGCTCATCAACACTACCTTTTCAGTATAAATATGGTATTTCACTAAAAATGAGAGCTATATTTCCCAACTTGATGCAGTTTTGAACTTACTTTTACATACAATGCTAGTGAAGAGTAATTAGATCTGGGATATGAAGCATACACATTTCACACGGGTCTTCATAACAGAGAAATAGGTCAGGTTCTGGCAGGACCCACAGGTAGGCTGACATTCTCATGAGACTAAAGTGTAAACTGAACTGGGCTCTGCAGAAAACAGAGAACAGAGCTATCATGCAAAGGCCATGCTTCACCGGAGTGAACTCCAGTACCCACAACTGTATCCTTCCTTATGTCCTTTCATTAAAGAGACAGAGAAATGTTAGGAGGGCTGTCTTCTATACCCATAGCAAAAGTGGGGGGTTGCATCTGGAAATAACCTGGAAACAGAAAAAGGATGATGTGATTTAATGGCCTGATGAATACAGATTCAATGATTATCAGAATCTAGGTTGCCTCCTACTTAAAGGAGAATCTTATACATTGTTATGTAACTTAATGCCTCAAACTGATTCAAAAGTCACACCAGGCTGAAATGTTTGGGTATACATGTACTCTGGCAAGCAAGGAAAAAAGGAAAAGTAAAAGAAAAAAGAGAGTGGGAAAATATGAAAAACAAAAGGGCAGAGAAAAAAAAGACATGGAAATGGTGCTATTGGTGCCCTAGACTACCTATTCCAGATTCAAAGGATATACACAAAGACATGTCTGAATAGGTTAAACTATCACTCCTCAATTACTCATGGCATAGAGAGAAAGGAAGAACATGCTGTAGGAAATAAAAATTAAAATTAAAAAGCTAATTTCAGCTGGTAGTTTCAGTTTGTCCTAACAATCTAGGCACATTTTTCAAAGCTTAAAGTGTTTATGTCAGTGTCATGCGGGGCGGCCTGCGGGGTCTCTGGTCTCGCTCCCCACATAAGATCACAGGATATGGTGAAGCCAAAAAGGAACACCCACGGAGCCATAGGCAGGGGAGTCATACCACTATAGTCTTGCTGGCGGCTGGGTTGGAGACACAGGAAGCAGGAGCCACACTGTCCGCAACTCGCTGTCCTAACTGCAATCCGCGCTTGCCAGCCACCATCTGCTGCTAGCCTAGCCATGACAGTTATATTAGTGGCCAATGGCTCACTGGTTACAGCTGACGGCCAACTAGCCACAGCTGATGGCCATCCAGTCACAGTTGATGGCCATTTACTACCTGAGCCAGCACCTTTCAGTGTGAGGCCGAGAGCCTGGAAACTGCTCTCTGGGGTTCTGTCCCCATAGTCAGGTTCATGGAATTATAATCTTTAATGCTTCGCATTCATGTCCAGATGATAAATGATGACCTGCACTTCCGACACCCCATTAGCCCATGTGCTCAAATCACTTTAGCAATATAGGCCTCACAAACATTAAGAGAACCAAGCTTGTAGAAGGAGAAAATTGAAACTTAAATAAGTGAAATCAGTTATTCAAGATTACATTGTGTATGCAGGAGCCGAGATAACAGATCACCTGATTCTGTTCACGTACACTGTCTTACATCCATCTTACTTTCTACCCAAAGTTATTGATTCCAAGACTGGGCAACACTGTAATTTTAGAAACTTCTGAAGAATACGTGCATTTCTTTCAGACCAAATGTGACTCACAATACAAACACATAAGCAATTGTATGGTTCTGTAAGGTGCAAGACAGTGCAGGTTTGGTCAGAAATTTAGTTACCTTAAGGCCAAACTGCCTAAATAATTACTGAGAGAGAAACTGTTTTTGTCAGGAAATTAACTTTTGGGGGAGTAGGATACACACGCAAAAACCAGGTTTCTAACCTCTTTCAGAAGAGAACATTTTCTTAAACTTTGAAAGGGAACAGGAGAAGGGGTTGGATTGGTTCTCAGTTCTCTGGGGTGACTGGCAGGAGACTAGAATCTGGAACCACTGGGATCCTGGAGCTAGCCCACATTGTCTTTTGAGAACCAATTGTTAAACTTTTCAGAATTAAGATTTGAATTATAGCCATTAATAAAAATTAAATTATATAAACTTAAAATTAACTTACATTAAAAGCATAGGTAATTGATACCAATATTCATTTCCTAATTATTTTACTACATTTTACTATTGTATGTGCTATTAATGTTATTTATGTATTATCGTATCTGTGTGCTGACAATGCTATAAGTGGCATGGTTCTATGCATCTCTTTTTAATTTCATTTGCAATAATTTTATGTTGGTAACCTGAAGTAGACAGCAGTGAGAATATTGTCACAAGGGAAACTGGCAAGCACCAAGGTTAATGATTTATTGTTTTGTTGATTGTCTAGACCAGGGTTCATAAAATTAGGACTTGCCCATTATCTGTTTTTATAAATAAAGTTTTATTGTAACACTGCCATACCCATTCACTTATGTATGGTCTATGGCTACTTAAATACCACAATGGCAGAACTTAATAGTTTTGAAAGACAGCATGGCCTAAAATACCTAAAATATTTACTATCTGGACATTATAGAAAAGTTTGGCCCATGCCTTGTCTAGATTTAAGTGATGAGGAAAATGTTAATAATGCAAATTAAACTCAAAAGCATTTTTTTTTGGTAGCTGTTACATTGTGAATGGCACAAAAAAAATTAGAAAATATTCTTCCACTGTTGGAAAACATTATCTAATTCCGCAAAGTAATCAAGTCATGTTATTGATGAGTGAGTGAAATTTCAACATAAGTATGCTGAACCTAAAGGAGATATTAGTTTAATAAATACAATCTGTATGGAAGTGAGAAGTCGTTTAACTGTAGCTCACACATCAGAATTAATGACAAAAATTTTACTGAGTAAACAGTTAGTGGATCATCTCACACCCATTAGAATGGCCGCTATCCAAAAATCAGAAAATAAGTGTTGGTGAGAATGTGGAGAAGTTGAAACTCTTTTTCACTGTTGGTGGGAATGTAAAATGGTGCAGCCACCATGGAAAATAGTATGGCAGTTCCTTAGAAACTTTAAAAAAGAACTACCATATGATCCAGAAATTCCACTTCTGGATATATATACAAAAGAGTTACAAGCAGGGTTTAAAGAGATAGTTTCATACCCATGTTCATAGCAGTACTATTCACAATAGCGAAGAGGTGAAAGCAACCCTAATGTCCACCAACAGGTGAAGGGATAAACAAAATATAGTCTATACGTACAATGGAATATTATTTAGCCTTAAAAAGGAAGGACATATTGCTATATGCTACAGCATGAATTTTGAGGACATGATACTAAGTGAAATAAGCCAGTCATAAAATGGCAAACACTGTATTATGCTCCTTATATGAAGTATCCAGAACAGTCAAATTCATAGAAACAGAAAGCGGAATGGTGGTTACCAGGAGCTGCCAGGAGTGAGCAAGAGGGAGTTGCTCTTTAATGGGTATAGAGTGTCAATTTCACAAGAGGAAACAGTTTTGGAAATCTGTCGCAAAACAATTTGAATATGCTTAACACTATTGAATTATACATTTAAAATGGTTAAGACGATACATTTTATGCTATCTGCATTTTACCACAATTAAAGTGTTACTGGATTGAGATACAACCCCATTAGTCAAATCATGGTTCAATTGCAACAATAGGTTGGCAATGGATATAAACATTGAGCAAAAATGAACTAAAAGCATTCAGTGAGAATCTGGACATATGGAATTTATAAGAGAGACTATTATCTATTTTATTATCATTTACCGTTTGTAAACTATATGCTGCATATCCTTTATATGAGCAATGTATAGACCAAAATTACATATAAATATATACACATCCATTTTCCTACCCAGAAAGCCAGTTACTAACATTTACCAGCATACCACTATTATGACTGAGCTCTCAGCCAGTCTGGCACTGAAGTCCATTCTGGTGGAAGAACTCTGGCCTGAGCTCAGTTCTGCAGCTCCAGAATTTCTGCTTGGTTCTTTTTTATGATTTCTATCTCCTGTTAAACTCCTTATTTTGATTGTGTATTGTTTTTCTGATTTTGTTGAATTGTCTTTCTGTGTTTTCTTTAGCTCACTGAGCTTCCTAAAAACAAGTATTTTGAATTATTTATTGGCCAAATTGCAGATCTTCATTTCTTTGGGTTTGGTAACTGGAAAATTATTATTGTGTTCCTTTGGCGGCATCATGCTTCCTTGATTTTTCAAGTTTCTTAAATACATTGGTAATCTCGACTGTGGGTGATTGTTGAAATCAGTGTTCATTGAGAGAAAGATGGTAGAAAACTCAGTTCTGCCATTCTGTTGCTGTAACTCCTCTGATATTTTTCTACTCAAATATATTCCATTCTATTTTATTTAAGAAAATATAGTGGACAAGATGCATAAATTGATTACACGTTTCATTTATTGGTCACAACCTGCAGTGTATAAAATACTGATTTGGAAGATTTACATGTATACCATATGCCTTCTTTTTTCATATTTCAAGAGTTTCCATGTCAGTAAGACAAAAAGTCAGCTGTCATTCTTGCACACCTAGTTAGTTTGCTCAATTATTCCAGGGAAGATTGGATTCCTTCCTTCTCCTCCTTTGTCCCAAAGTAAGGGATAAAGTTTTTATAGTGTTTTTGAAAGTGCCATTTAACACTAGTGAATTCCATCTGTCCTACCACACCACAAGTTACTAACCGTGGCAGCCACACCTGTTCATCCCATTGGTGACCCCTTCCTCTTTAGCTCTTGCTGCAGGGCCCTGGCTTATCTGTGTTTGTCCTACCTACCACAGTACAGGGTTCATTCAGCACTGGCCTAGGGTTTGCACCACCATTCTGAGGTTTGCTACCACTCCTGTTTTAGGTATGAATAACCTTCCAAGTGTAAGCTTGTGACTTCTTAAAAAAATTTTTATTTCTAAGGACTATCTATCAAGGAGAAGTTCCAAGTGACTTCTTTTAGGATTTAGCCAAGAAGGTGTGTTTATTTTCCTGATGCTGCTGAAAATATCTTAGATACCTTCATTTTACCAAGTCCTTTACTTTTACTTAGGAATTAAGATATAGAAACTCTTTTCAGGGCTATTTTTATGGAATGAGTATATAAGCCAAAAAATAGGCAACACAGTTTGGTTATGGGGAGCTAATATTTTGGGATGACTAGGCACAAACTCAACCTATTTTTTGTTAGTAAGGGGAGTCTATTTTTCTTCTTTTTTTCTTCTTTTGTCTCCTTTTACTCTTAATTCATTCAGTCATCTGTTTAGCACGTATTTATTGAAAGCCTACCGTGTGCCAGGCACTGAGGTGCAAAGGCAACTGGAAAGTGTCCTGATTGATACTTAGGGGGGCTGAAAGACTCTACTACTGGGGGAAAGACTCCAGTTAATCAGAAATTATAATATTACAATAAAAGAGGTATCTAAATCAGAATGGAGCAATCAGGTAACGCTGTCCTGAGGAGGTACCGCAGAACTCTCTCTCCAAAGGACAAGTGGTAGGGCATCGATCTCTCCATCAACTCCTGTCCTCATTGGAATATGGTGTGCACACATGTGTGCACCTGTGTGCACATGTTGTGGAAGGAAGATGGAGAATTGACTGCCATATTTCTAATGGGTTAACACTCTTAATCTTTGCAGCCAGTGACAGATAGGGTGGAGTTGAAGGGTTCTAAATATTTTGTCCTATTTTTCAAATGGTCTTCATTTCATGTGAGAGTTGAAGACTGCCTACATTTTCTGTACTCTACCTCAACATGCTTTACAATTTGAGTGGATTCTTTCCGTAGTCTTATGTAGGTAATATTATATATTCAATCTCAGTTTTCAGTGTTGTAAATGTTCATTTATTTCTAAGTTCTGTGTTTTAGCGAAAAGTTAAAATGACCTCAATGAGGTTTGCTCTAATTTTGGCATTTTGAACTCTTGTATGATACTGATACAGTAGTTACCATACCATACTTTAGTGTGAAGAGAAATGCTATATTATATTCAATACGAACATTTATTTGTGGAAATCAACTTTTGTTTGATAAAAACATTTTTAGGACTGCTTCTTAAGTTCTGTTATTCCTAGTTTTTAAGAGTGTAATAAACTAATCAAAAGAATTATATTTATTTACTCATATTCATGATCATTAAGAAATAGAGACCAAACTGAATCTCATAATTATAATGTTAAAAGGAACACTATGCACTATGCACTCATACAAGAAAAAATGGGGATAGGAAAATTATTTAATAATTTACAAGCAAAATATAAAATTTAGGAATAAAATCTCAATACAGTATGATTTTTTAATAATTTCCTCTCAAATTACATAATCAAATTACATTATTACAAACAATATCTTTCTTTGTAATAATTTATAATAGAATCTAGTCTCTTGGATAATTAAAATGAATTTTACAGTAAGAGAGGTAAAACAAAATTATTGCTGGAAATACCATTCAAATGTTAACTTGTTCTTTATTCTTTATATTTTCCAGACTTTATTTTCAAAATTACTAATTTATAGTATTTTCACCAACCATTACAATTTACTAGTTTTTGATTTTTAAAAGGTGGCCTGCTGAGATTTCTTATGTAGCAGATTCAACTTGTTTTACTGCAAAATGAAAAAGGGTTTACCGTGTTTCCCTGAAACTAGGACCTAGCTGTACCATCAGCTCTTATGCGTCTTTTGGAGTAAAAATTAATAGGAGACCCAATTATTTTAATATATTAGTTTAATATATTATAAAATAATGTGTATGTATATTATTTTACAATATATATTAAAATAATTATATTATATAATTATATAATATATATTAAAATAAATGTTATTTTAATATATATTATATAATTATATAATATAATATAAAATATTATATATTTTATAATTATATTATATATTTTATAATTATATAAAATATTATTTTAATATAAGACCCAGTCTAATAAAATATACCAGGTATATAATGTAATATAATACCGGGTCTTGTATAATATATGATATGATATGATATGATATGATATGATATGATATAAATGATATAATATAATATAATATAATATAATACAATATAATATAATAATACCAGGTCTTAACATTAATTTTTTTCCCAAAAGACGCATTAGAGCTGATGGTCCGGCTAGGTCTTATTTTCAGGGAAACACGGTAGGTGTAAACAGCTGCTTCAAAGTAAGAGGTTTACGGGATTTAAGAGGTGTATGGGATTTAAACAACACTAACAAGAAAGAACTCTCCAAATAATAATTGAAAACTACGTAGAAATACCATACCAGTAGTATGTATTCAAAAGTCCATATTCAGTTTTTTCTTTTCTTGGAAATTTTGAGTAAAACTATTCGTGTGTCTGTGTGTGTAGATATCATGGCCTCAAATAATTAAAATATATTTTCGAGAATAGAAACCTTGACTTCATTGGAGCATCCGTGTCTTATGAAATTAGCTTTTAAGGCTATAGCTGCTCAGAAAGAATCATTTACAAAGATCGCTGACGTCTTTATCAACAAGGCACCTTTATAAACCTACATTATAACACTGTAAAGAATAGACATGCATGTGTTGTCATGTCTGTTCTAAAAGTGGAACCACTGAAATACAGATTATAATTAGAATGAGAGACTAAATGATATTTGGGGCCATTTGCAGGACTTACTTCCTGAAAGACACTCCTGCCAAATGATTATGTTCATATGTTTAATATATATTTGAATCTAAGAATCCAATCATTTTTCATACTCACTTGTCAGGGCCACTTCCCCCCAAGCTACATAGTCAGTATACTATTAACTATTGATGTTTCCATGATCATTGACAGCACCTGTTCCTCTTACTATACAATGTTTCCAACATGAAATTATAGGAGTATTAGACCTTTAAAATCAGAAGAAACTCTACAATTGACTATATGTGTGGAGTGCTTTTTCCATTTCCATATATAGTGCTAATAATATTTAGCTATGAGCTCTCGTGGAAAAAAACAAAACAAAACAATACCCTAATTTAAAGTGTCTGACAATTTCTATGGTGTAAATAAATACTTGCACCATGGCCAATTTCAAACTTCCAACATGATAACCTCACTGAATATGGTGTCATTTGTATATCTCCACCACACAGACACAGCATACTTAAATAACCTCAAGAGCATAGATAATAGTAAGATACAAGTGAAGGGTTTTGAGTAGTTATTGCCTTGTGTTTTTTAATATAGTTTATTATAACTTATTTAATTTTTACTATTGTGTTTAAAAACAGGCTGGCCAAGTTTCTAAAAATTTAACAAGAGACACGCATGAACTGGTTTGAGCCCACTCCAGGACACCACTGGGCTATAAACGTGTTATTATTGATGATTTACTGATGAGGAAATGGGGGCTCAAAAGAGGGAAAGAAAATGAACATGTATTGACCAGCTATTTGAGGTCATGCATAACCCTCAAAATAACTCAATGAGGCAAGAAGCATTATTCCAGTTTTGCAGGTGCAAATACAGAATTTTTCAAAAGTCACAATGCTATTTGGAGACAAAATCTGAATTAGAGCTCAGCTTCTCTGACTCTCAGGATTCTCATTCTTGTTTATACCAATATCTTTTGCCCTCTAGGTTTCTACATAAACTATGGAAGATCACCAAAGGCTGTCAGATCAGACCCTGTGAGATACACTATGGGAAACATGTGCCTTTTGAAACACTATTTTTTAGTGGTGAATATGGCTACAGATTTCAAAACTAACAACATATAAATAGTGGATGATTATGACTGTCTGCATCGATCTGATTTCAGAAATAAAGTTACTATTTTTAAATTTAAATAACTAAAAACGTTTGGTAAAAATAAGGCTAAGGAAGAACAGAGAGAAATATATTGGTACAGTAGTTATAATATTAAACAGTATGATGTAATGATGGGTAGAGAGTATAACACTCTAAAAATTATAAATAATTACTTTTTAAGAACTCAGTACTTTGAGGGCCAATGACTCAATACAGAGATGAGACAGAAGATATAGATGTTCAATAAAACGTCTAAGGTGAGTCATTTATGCAGGATCAATAACTTACTTTTTTATTGTAAGTTGCTTTTAGTTGGACATCAACAACAACAAAAAGAAATCAACATAAAACAAGCTAACATCCATCACCACTGGGAGACTCTGCAATCGCTTTGAAGATTAATGTAACATGACATCATCACATAATATTATTCAAAACATCCTAGTGCAAATGCTTTGAGAAAATAAAAATATTAAATAATAATAAAATATCCTAATTATGATTAAGTTACCTTGTAAGAACAATGAAAATGGATTTAGAAGTGAAAGATCCAACTTATAGGAAGTCTCACTGTAAATACACCAGTGATTCAAATTAACTTTTTTGTTGTTTTTGAAGCAATATAAGGTTTGTGAGAAATTTCTGTATAAATATTGTGGTATTTACAAATAATGTTGGGTTACTTATATTTTAAAAAATATCAGGTATTGTGCATTTCATGTAGCATGAATAAGATAAAAAAAAGTCCAGAACCACTAAGCTCCAAGTTTGTTTGGGCAATAGGATCTATACTCATTTCAGGACTGAGAAGTACTGTAAACTCTTGAGTACTAAAGGTGCTTTGGTATGTCAATCATTACACTTTTTTTGTGATCTCCTGTCTTCGCTCTAAATTATTGAACTTTCCCTGTAATTATTTTTCTTTTTCAAAATTATATCACCAAAAGTGACAATTGGAACAAACATCGAATTTAAACAAAGATGTCTTTGTTTTCTGTCCATGCCCTTCCTGGCAGAACAGGGAAAAGAATGGCCTTTGCAGTGATACACAGACTTGTTTCCAAGTGGGAAGCTTCCCGCCTTTCCCCAGGACACTAGCAGCTCTTTCACATTTTGCCACTAGCATGAACAGTTTCATAAGGGCTTTGAAAGACTGGGACTTGTCACTTGTCTCACCTCTCTGCCTGCTGACTTGAAGCTTGACAAACAAGGAAAAGTGAGAGACAAGTGGCCATTGCCTACTGTTCCAGAGATTTCCCATAAGGGCAAAGTCTGAATATGGAGCAGAACATGACTCCATTACATTCCTAACTTGGAGAAAACAGAATCCAGTAAAAATAAAATTGTTGTTAATTAAATTATTTACAAGTACATAAACTAGGAAAGGCAGGCACTCATTCCTAAAAGAATGTGAAAACCTGAGAACATGGAGTTAGATTTTATCTTGGGGTGTTTCTAGTATCTTTATACATGGCCTTTGTGTTTCACTAATAATTTGTAGTTGTATCTAACAAGTACACAACTTAGATTCTTGCTCTAACAGTGGTCTATTGTTCTATACTGTGGCTTCATTACAAGGCAGACTCACTGTGTATCTTATCCATGGACTGTTATTATTGGAAGTACATGAAAGTCTAATTAAAACACTTGAACATTTAGCATAGTCTTCCACTATGACTCTGTGACAATGCATGGATTAGATGTATATTTCAAGGTTGATACTATTGCACCTCAGTGTTACCATTACTTCTCTTTTTGTTTCAAGATTCAGAAATCTAAGCCAGGATAGCCAAAATCTGAGTTATTGTCTGGTGATTCAGCCAAAAACATCAAAGAAGCCTCCCACAATTCTTTGCCTTGCTCTATTTTCTGTCTCCTGTATTCTTCACACTCTTAAAATGTAATAGGGACCAGGGGGACATTCATCTCTCTCTTTTTTAAGCATGTCTCATATAGTTGTCTGAGTGCATAGGCATTATAATGATAAGTGCTACCAAAGAATGTAAAGATAAAATGAGGCATCTAAATCAATGTTTAGAACTCTAGAACCATTATTACTTGACATAAGACAGAAAAGCAGGACATAGTTTTGAACCATTTTTCTTAGGATTAAAAAAATGGAAGAAAAACTCTTGTGTTTTAGCAAATAAGAAGAGACAGCAGCAAATTGTTTGGGGAAGGTGTCTGGTATATGGGAGTACGGTATGAGGGCCTACTCTACTTCTATATTGTGTCTGTGAACACCGAGCGAGTTACATAACTCTCTGGGTCTCAGTTTCCTCAATGTTAAAATGGGGATAATAGTACTCAACCCATTGATTCTTGTTAAGATTCAATGTTGAAATAAAGTGCTTCGTTCAGCTAGCAATCAATAAACATTAGCTATTATGTAATACATTATGTTTAAATACCTCCTTTTTGCCAATTGTATAGAATAAAAGAATATATAGTTTTTCCTATGAGATCATTATGAGGATTAGATAAATATTTGTTAATTTAATGAAGTCGATGCCTACTTGAATGATTATGACATTACATAGTTGTGATTATTAATGACATTTTGCTTTATTGGAAGTTACATGTAATAGTATGGAAGACATGTTGGAAGTAGGAAACTTTTATTAATTACATATGTAACTTGTTCTTAGAGATGAATTTATCAAGAACTGTTTATTCCAGTTCTGTAAAAAAAAAACCACAGTTATGCAAATTAAAACACACGAAATATACTTTCTTCTTGAAAAAAACGCAATGTAGTAATAATGTTTAACCTTGAAATTTTTAGTATAAATTTAGGACTTTTCTTATGCTCTATTTGTCCAAAGTTTACCACAATACATTTAAATTCTGGCAAAAACAAAAAAGCCACTTATTAAAACTGCTCAGTCAATAAGATCTAAAATGATAATAACATTCTATTTTCTAATTTTACATAAAAGAAACATCTGAAAAAAATAATAACTATCTGGACTAAAATTAGCACAGGGTAAGCATTTGATACATTTAAAAAAATAAATGAAAACATATATAAAGAGATCTACTTGTATCCCTGATTCCAGAATTTAATATTTATGTTACTATAATTTAAACTTTAAAATGCCAATTTTAATTTAATATACAATGTTAATAGATGAATATAGACAATACCAACAATTTATAAACTAGCATTAGATCCCTTTTTTAAAACTGGCATTAGACTTTAAGTTTCATGAGAACAGAGACTACCTGTCTTATTTGCAGTGCTCTCTCCCAAGTGCTCTGAATAAGGCCAGGTACACAGTAGGTTACACGCTAAGTATATTTGCTATAGTTGATGCTCTCTTACTGGACTAGAGAAAATCTGCATTTGTCTTGGTACCAAAAATAAAAAAGAAAAGAAAATAAATCAGGAAGGACTAATGAGAATAATAATTTTGAGATATGGTTTTGCTCTTTTTTCTCATCCCTTTTTATAAGAATATGGATTTTTGAGAGGGCACTGAATGCATCTAATTTAGATAGATTTTTGATTTCTGCCATTCTTTTGATTATTAAATATTAAAATTTTCAGTGTTTAGACTACTCTAAGGGGTATATTTTAGGGAGTCACATTAATAAGTACACAAGGGTAATGGAACTATTTTGGTTTAAGTATTTTTATAAAAAGATTTTTTAAAGATTTTTACTTTAGATTTAAGATAATTCATTCAGCCGTTGAATTATTTTAAGATTTTGACTTGTCTTTGCTTCAGGAATAATCAGCATAATAACAGGAACAATATGTCTACCATTTACTAAGGGACTGTGATGGGCCAGGCAATGTCCTGAGCGCTTCACTGGTACTGCCAAGGTAGCTGTCAGAGTAATCACGAAACTGGGTATAAGTTATTACCACTTTGTAGATGAGGAAACTGGTGGAGAGAAATAGACTTGCTCAAGGTCACACAGCAGGCAAGTGTCAAAGCCAAGTTGTGAGCCTAGGTGGTCTGTTTTCAACTCTCATTATCTGAAGAGATCAAAGCCTTTGAAAACTATCGATTATATGAATTATATATGAGTTATACACATGGTATAGATTAGCACTCCAATTCAATTAATGATTATTCAAGGACCACTTTTATAAGGAGAAAATTCTGAGATGTCCGAAATCAGGGGTGTCCAAACTTTTTTCAACGTTTTTCACCAAGGGCCATATGCGGTAAAACACACAAACAGCCGGGCCACTCACTCGAGGTGAAGTACGTATTGCCTCACCTGGTTTATTTAAGTAAACTAAATATATTTTTGGAATTTGCTGCGGGCCAATAAAAAATGGATTGCGGGCCACAGTTGGCCCGCGGGCTGCAGTTTGGACACCCCTGACCTAAATTAAATTACAGCAGGCTGCAGGGTAGAAGGAAGAGACAAGAGCGGTCAATCAGTTAACAGATGCATGGCAAACCCAACAAAAGACTGCTTATATTTCTGAACGTAAGTTGAAACTTTGAATTAACTTCCAGGTGGCTATCTCTGGTTTTATCTAGAGAGAACAGCCCATCACCAGGTGCCACTGCATCCTTCTTATGCATGAACTTTCCAGACAGTTGCCCACAACCAATCCAAAAGAGCAAACACTTCTTCCTTATGGGCTATGTACCTATCCCAGAACTAGCCCTGTTTCAAAAGAACTTACATCTTCTCTCCACAAACAATGTATAAAAAAAGCCCCGTCAGCATATTGTCTTCTCCACCTAGTCCTGCTGCTGGTGGTTTAGACTGCACGTCCCAGGACCTTGTCTTTTTTTGGCTAGCCTGTGCCACAAGAAACCCTGTCTTTCAGAAGATTTTAGCTGCAAAGGTTTTTGTTTAACAACTTAAAAACAGATTTCCCTTAAAGAAGTGTAATCACAAATAATAAAATTGTGAAGAATTCAGAAAAAAAAGTATATCCTTTTGTTCTTGTGACAGTCGTGGGAATTGAAACCCCTTTAGGTCTTTTAAACAGAGGGGACTTAATACAGGGAATTTGTTACAAGGTGTTGGAAAAGCTGGAGATGGAAAAAGCAGGTAGTACAGTTATCCAGAGATGAGTGGCTGCATAAAGTCACTGCCAAGTTGAGTGTGAGAGTAAAGGGGAAATGCTGCTACCCAGAACCTACATGCAATATAGCTAGGATTGCCAGAGCATCCATCGATACTGCAGGGCCACTGGGACCACAACAGTCACTACCCTGCAGAAAACCAGGAGCTCGGGACATTGTAGTCACCTGCTGCACCACAGCTTCCCATGAATCCAGAACAAATTTTACACTGCTGCTGCCACCTCTGAACCATGTGCCTAGAGCAAAAAGCCCGGAGCCCACATGCACTTACTGCCACTACTACCGCCCGGGTCACTGCCAGAAACAGAAAAGGAAAAGAAAAATGGCTTATCCTTTCCTGCCACCTTACATCTCCTGCCAGTGCCTCCCATTGACAGGAACAACCTGCAGCCACCTGGCAAAGGGGTCTGGGAAGTAGAGGTATCAGAATTCCACCCCCCAGTGATGCAAAGCAGAGAAGGTCAGAGTCAACGGGCAATTTTCTGTTGTAGTACTTTGTTTTAGAGGCAACAGAAACCATTTAAAAATTAACATATATTGATGTATCTATTTCTCAATAATAGACTAACAGCCAGGATTATTAACTGCCAACAATAGATTCCACTGTATGTAGTTTAAGCAGTAGAGTAAGTCATTAAAGGGTATTCTGTATAGTCCACAGAGTCCCTGAGAGGGCTATGGAGATGGGCTTTCAGGGTACCTGGCCAAGTAAAATGCCTGGAAAAGCAAGTTTTTGACTTCTACCTTAGGGAGGTGGTACTCATAAAGTCATTTAATGGGATAAGCTACTGTTTGCAAACTACGTGATACAATGACAATGAGTCATTAATATTTGTTGAATACTTACTACATGCCAGCCACAGTTCTAATTACTTTACAGATACAATGCTCTATGAGGTAGCGCTTATTATCATTATTTCCATTTTACCAATGAGGAAGCTGAGGCACAAAGGGATTTTTTTAAATGTATTAGGGTAATATTGGTTAGTAAAATTATATAGGTTTCAAGTGTAAAGTTCTATAATACATCATCTATATATTGCATTGTGTGTTCACTACCCAAAGTCTGTTCTCCTTCCATCACTATATATTTGACCCCCTTTATCCTCTTCTACCACTCCTACTTCCCCCTTCCCCTCTGGTAACCACTAAACTGTTGTCTGTGTCTATGAGTTTTTGTTTGTTCATCTTGTTCATTTGTTGTTTTCCATTTTATATCCCACATATGAGTGAAATCATGGTTCTTGACTTTTTCTGTTCATCTTATTTTGCTTAGCATGATAATCTCAAGATCCATCTATGTTGTCCATCCATGGCAGTATTTCATCTTTTCTTGTGGCTGAGTAATATTCCGTTGTATATATGTACTACATCTTCTTTAGCCAATCATCAATTGAAGGATACTTCGGTAGTTTCCATGTCTTGGACACCACGAATAATGCTACAATGAACATAGGGGTACATATACTTTTATGGATGTTTTCATTTGGGGTAGATACTGAGAAGAGGGATTGCTGGGTCATATGGTAATTCTATCCTTAATTTTTTGAGGAACTTCCATACTGTTTTCCGTAGTGGCTGTACCAATTTACATTCCTGCCAGCAGTATATTAGGGTTCCTTTTTCTTCACAACCTTTCCAACACTTGATATTACTTGTCTTGTTGATAATAGCCATTCTAACATGTATGAGGTCGTATCTCATTGTGGTTTTGATTTGCATTACCCTAATAGCCAGTGGAGTTGAGCATCTTTTCATATATCTGTTGGCCATATGTATGTCTGCTTGGGAGAAGTATCTGTTCAGATCCTCTGTCCATTTTTTAATTGGATCTTTTTGTTGTTGTTGAGTTATATGACTTCTTTATATATTTTGGATATTAGCCCCCTTATTGGAAGTGGTTTTTGCACCCATCTTCCACCATTCAGTTGGTTGCCTCTTTGTTTTGTAGATGGTTTCTTTTTAGTTTGACATAGTCACAAAGGGATATTTTTAATCCATTCATGGTTTCATAGCTACTAAGTGCCAGATCAGGATTTGACCTTAGGCTTCCTGGTTCCAAGTTTGAGCTCTTAACAAGTTGACTATACTATACATTGTAAGTGCTCAGTAAACAGTATATATTTCTGTTCACCTTTTCTGCTGGAGATTAGGCCATAAAGACGGGGAGATCACATGAAGCTGGAGAGGTATCCGAGGGCCAGGTCATGAAGGAGATTGGAATCATGTTAAGGAGTAAATAAGGACTCCATCCTGCAGATGATTATATTAGAATCACCCGAGCAGGAGCATGGGCAGTGGGATTCAGATTGGTGTCTGAGTAACTCAGTAATTGTATAAAGAGGGAAAACAGAACAGGACCACAGATAGAATCCTTTTTGTCATCGCTGTTGTTTTGCTTTAAACATTTTTTTTTTTTTTTTTTTTTTTTAGATGTATAGGAAGAAGAGCCCAAGAAGCAGAATTAGAAAGACTGGTTAGAGAGATGAGAGGAAAAGCAAGGGAGAATGTTATTCTAGAATCCAGGATAGATCACTTGAAGAGGGTGAAATTGACCAGGAACAATAAATACTGCAGGAATGTCAAGTAAGGAAAAAACAAACAAAACAAAACTGGCCTTTACATTTAGAAATTCAGTGGTCATTGAAATGATCTTAGCCAGAGTAATTTCATTAGTGTAAATGAAGTAGCAGCAAATTACAAAAGACTGAGGGATGCAAAGGAGGATGATGTGGGGACAAGAAGCACAAACAACTCTTACTGGAAGGGTGACTGAGAAGAAAAGGAATAAGGATAGGCCAAGAGTAAGCTGTTCATTAAGATGGGAGAAACTTGAACATATTTACATATGTGATGAAGGAAGGATCTAGTTAAGAAGTTGCTGATGCAGGAAAGAAAAGAGATAATTGATAGTATAAAGACCTTGAATAATTGAGAACAGATAGGATCTAAAGAACAGATGGAGGGACAAGACTTAGTTAGAAAGTTCTTCCTTCAGGAAAAGATGAGGAAAAGATGGCTCAGTTATAGATAAGTATATCCCTGTAGGGAAAGGAGGGTGTGAGAAAGATCTTTCCTGCTAGACAACTTTTTCATGCCTGTGAACTGTCAGGAAATATATGCTGAGAGAGAAGAGGTTAAGGATGGGATATGATGTCTGGAGAAAATGATGGACATGAGAGACTACCACTGAAGGGAATGGAAAAGATGCCTAACCAAACGGTGGCTCAGTGGCCCCAGGAGCTCAGCTGAGATGAGAGGCAGTATATTTTTTAGCATGACGTGTGTATTAGTTGTCAGGAATCTGGGCATAGGATCATAGAGAACAAATGATAGGTTTGAGAAAGGTCTTCAAATTAGCAGAACTGGAGCACAGCAGAATTGATTCTAATAAGAAATTTGTTGAAATGATGTGCCTATCGGCTGGATTGGAAGGAATTTGGACAAGGTTGGGGTATAGATAACAATCTGCAAGAAAATAGAGGTGGTCAGAACATTGGAAACTTCAGTGAGCTCAAAGATAAAATGTATCAGGAGCAATGGAGTGAAATTTCTGGAATAATGAGGGCTGTGAACAGAAAGGCTATAAGCTGTTTTAGGTAACAGTGGCTCAAGATGTGATCCTGGGAATGGAGTGAGCAAAGAGGACGAAGGTAAAGGTTGCTACAGATAAGAAGCTCAGAGTGGTGATGGCTCAGAAATATTTAGTGCTGTAACCTAAGAAACTAAAATTACTTTTTAAATGACTTTTTCGTTTATCCGGAGCCACGAGGGTTTGTTTCTTCCAACATCTAAAGTGATGGTGGGATTACTTTGGTGAATATCTCTTAACCTGTTAAGTGTTCTTTAATCAGCAGTGTTGCTATGCAAAAATGTTCATGATTGCTCTTAGTAGGGCAGACTAACGTGAAACTAATAAACACAAAAATGTATTATGGCCCAAACAAGATAGAAGACATGATATAGAGTATGCCTCAGCCTAAGAACCAGGCAGATATTTCATTAGAGCTTTTTTTTTTTTTAAAGTATGGAATTAAATATGAATAAATGATACTTGGCTTCTTTCCCTTTGCTCTTTCTTTCTTTTTTTTTTTTTAATTTCAGTTTCTGGCAAGGCATCTTGAAAAGATGTTCATACTTAGACATACATGCAGGATCACTCGATGGTGTGCTAAGACACACATCAGAGGAAGAGATGAGGGAATTCTGGGTAAGGACAGATAACAGAAGATGGATGGGACTAAGGAGAAGAAAGAAGTATATACTTACTTAATCATGAAACAAGAAGGGCTGTTAGGCTCAAGGTCAACACCACAAAGTGGAACACATTGTCTTCCTCTCAGAATAAATTCTTCCGCCTTCTGACTTCCTTATTCCTGTCAGACTCTTGAATCTTACCATTGGCTGGATTTAAACAATGGAAGAAATTTCCTTTTATGCTTCTCATACCCTCATAAGTCCTGCACGCATCGCATAAGTCTTCAAGGCCTCTTAATTAATCCTTCACCACATCTCTAACAGCCTGAAGAATGACCTGTTAGGTTCATGACACTTCGCTGCTGGCAGTTAAAATGGGGAGAGGGAGCAGGGCGTTTCTGCCTTAACAGTCCTACCTAATTGGTGGCCACATGGGTTTCCTTGGAGACAGCTGGCATTACCATAGGAATGCTTCTGTGGACTGGGTTGTGAGACTCTCATAAGGATCGGTCCCTTTTCAACCTTGGAATAGTCTGTCAAATGCAATGATGCCATTTAAAAAACAAAGCAGCAATACAGGGCTTTATTTTATAGATTCAAAGCTTAAAGGAACTGTAAGGGTCCTAGCTCCTAAAAAGTGTTTGGCACACATACACAAACATGCACAATCACATACACAAACTCTTTTTGAAAAATTTCCGTTTAAAAATGAATGTTTTAAATTCTGCTATATTGTCAAACCACAACACCACAGAGGTGCTCCTTAATTAGCAATTAAATGTCTCTTATGCAGAGATGTCCATGGCTATACTAGTTGGAGTAGGCTAACTGGTGAAACCCATAACCCCCAAAATATATATTGGGACAAACAAGAAAGAAGTTTGTTTCTCGCTCTTGTAAAATCCTAAATGGGTATTCCTTGTTGATAAGCTGGCTCTCTTTCAAGCAATGATTCAAGAACCCAGACTCTTTCTGTCGGTGGCTCTGCCATCTTCAACATGTGGCTTCAAAGGTCTGCTTCAAGCAAGTGAAAGCAAAATGAGTGTGAAGGATTGCTTGCACATGTAATACTTTTCCAGGCCTGGAAGTGGCGTTTCATTTGCATTCCAGGGGCCATAACTCATTTATATGGGATATGTACTCTGTGTGTCCAGGAAGATGAGACATGAGTTGATGAACTATTAGCAGGTTTTTCCATAATTGTATAGCAACTAGATCAGTGTGGGGAATTTACAGGAAGAACAATTGCTCTCCTATACCCAGCATGGTGGTGTAGGTACATAAGAGACTACTAGCAGAGGAATAGGTCAGACCATTAAATGAACAGGAAGTCAGTGGTTACATTTAAGGGGAAATATCTCTACTAGGTATTTGTAATAAAGTTCCCTTATTATCTAAAATGCATCAAAAGGAAGTTTGCTTAAATGAACACACTATTCAGGAATACAAAGTTGGCAAATTGACAGGTTGAGATGTGGGCAGTAGCAGTTTGAAGGAACTAGGCAAGAAGCCCAGACTGAAGAAGCAAAGTCCAGGCAAAAATCCAAGAATGCCAGGGCAACACCGGCATGAGAAATCAGATAAGTTAATAGAAATCAAGAAGCCATAGAAAACTTGGAGCAGCGTAAAATTTGAGTCACCAAGCCCGAGACCTAGTCCTACCATTTACTAGCTGATAAATGAGGAGGTGCTTAACCTCTCTGAGTTTGTTTTTTCATTGGTAAATTTGGGGTAATAATATTTATTTCACAACAATTGACTTAAGAATCAAATGAGACGTGTGTGAAAAACTCTTGTAGCCTGGCAAAAGGAGAAAAGGGGCTAATTTTAAATCTATTTTTATTTCCATAAGCTTAAGGTTTTGAAGAGTGCTATTTAGGAAGGAGGATTTGGAATCCATTTATGCATAAGTCATTCCCTAGTCATGAATCAGAAGAAGGAGGCTGAGAAGAACTAGCTAGTGTAAATGGCTGTCCTTTGATTGGGGAGACTTTACCAATTCCGTTTCCTTTATGAAAGTCCTGTCTTCCTCCATGTCCCTCTTCTTTCCTGTCTGTCTGCTTTTCCTCCCTCTTTCCCTCTTTCCTTCCCTCTTTCCTTCCCTCCCTCCCTCCCTCTCTCCTTCCTTCCTTCTTTCCTTCCTTCCTTCCTTCTTTCCTTCCTTCGTTTCTTCCTTCTTTCTTTCCTCCCTTCCTTTCTTCCTTCCTTCCTTTTCTTCCTTTTTCCACCATCTAGTTTCTTTATTAGATGAGCCTGGATTTTGAAGAGGGTGTAACTAATTTCATGTATAAGTATTTTAGACAGGAGCTTGCTAAGGTTGGGTTTTAAGCATTGAATTCATAAAAGAAACAGAGAGGATGCATTACTCACAGATATGTTATTTGGTATAATTCTTTGGAAAAAAATTCGTAGTATGTACCCTTAAAATGATAATTCCCTTTAACCTGTATTAATTCTTCCAAGTATCCATCCTAAGAAAATAATCAGAAATATAAAGGTCTTATGAACAAAGATGTTCATCAAAGTTTTACTTATAGCAGTCAAAAAATTGAAACAGGCCCATTGCTCAACATTAGACAAGAGGTAAATTAAGCTATGTTATATTCACACAGTAAAATATGTAATTGTTAAAAACTGTGTTTATGAAATGTTTCAGTAACATGGAGTATCATGATAAAATAGCAAATTAAGTAAGTAGACTATATAGTGATCATACACTATACAGTGTCAAAATTGCAGGCAGGAAAAGCCTAGAAGGAAATGCATGACAATGGCAATAATTGTCTTCCATGCGTGGGTGAATACTAGTGCTTTTTTCCCTTCTGTCTACTTTTCTGTATTACCTATATTTTTATAACGTGCCTGTACTATTTTTATATTTGAAAATATAAAGTCAATTTTAGTTTCTAGGAAAGTTGTTGATAATTCCCTCATTTTCGCATAGTGCTATTATAGAGGAAGATGGTATAATTAACAGCAAAACAAGTTCACTTTGTGTGTCATGCTATAAATAATGCTTTTCAGAAGGGAATAGAAATATCTATGTGGATGTCTAGATATCCCATATGAATATGTAATATGGGTTTTTAACATTAGTAATTTCCTCTCTCATAAGTCATAGTTTTGCTTTACAGGATTCAATTGGTAAGAATAAAGTATAAATTGTTGGTGCAAAATTTTCTATCTGTCATTATAACAGCACAGAATCTGTAGGTTGACTTTATCATTTGCATGTATCACAAAAACTGTGCTGGAGTCAGCCAGAATGAGGGTGAACTTTTCTGTGATTTCATGCATCTTCTTAATTCTAGCCAATGATAGCAATGGAAGTTGTGCCTTCTTTGTGGAATATGGTAATAAGGACTATAGATAATGAAAATATTTGGATAATCACTGAAACACAATGACAAACATTATCAAACATTATGACCCCTCAGTCATTCCTGAGAGTGGCTGGATCCTTTGCAACCCACAGTGGAAGATGAAAGAAACTTAATGTAGCCTTGTTTAAATGCCCATTTAATTAGAAAATACTAAGTTAGCGTGATGCTTTCATAAGTTCGAGGGACAATTTAAATGCATTGAGTAATCACCACTTTCTGAGAAGAGCTGAACAGATTATCAGGTCATCAAAAGTTGGTCCAGAAAGTCAAAAGGGAGTGTTGACAGTTTTCTGGAAGAATCATGTGGTATTATAAGATACTGCTAAAAGGAGAGAGAAAGATGGCCAAAAAATAACAACATACTATTGTTTTTATTTAACCTAAAATAAAATTTTGTAAACCATAAAAAATAGATGTGGAGAGTTCCTATCTTAATATTTACAGCTTTGTTTGGATTCACTGAAAGGTGTGCCACCTCTTACAACTTGGTAAAATTGCATTCAATATTAAAATTATAGTACAGCAAACCATAAAGTTTACCCGTAAGACTGAAAATGACAGGTTTAGAATGGGTAAGGAAAATATACCACAGCTGACAGGGAAAATATATGACCTGAATCTGAATTTCCTTCCGATGCAAATGAAGGTGCACTCCGAGTCCAGGAGGCATCATGGTCTATTTATGATAATAGGAATTTGTAGGTGTCTGGCTTCAGGTGAACCTCTCTAATATTTGGCATCAATATTAGTCCAGGAATAAAGCTGTATTTTATTTTCTTGCAGAACTTTCATGATGAAATTGAAAATATTGATTTGTGATCACCACGCTATAGCTCAATCTAAACACATGGATTTTGTGCTGTTTTATTCAAAGGACATGGATCAGAGATTTCTATTTTGCTTTATGTTCAAAACCTCAAACTTCAATGTACGTAAGACTCTCTTGGGTTTCTTATCAAAATGCAGATTCAGGAATAAGCAAACTTTAATCTTTTATGAAGGAAGTAAAAATAGTGGTTATCTTTGTAGGGGTAATGACTGGGGGGGCATGAGGGAATTTTCTGGGATATGGAAAACATAATACATGTGTAAAATGTACTGACCACTACAGTTAGAATTGTACGCTTTACTAAATGTGTGTTATTCTGCAGTTATACTTTTTAGAAACAAAAATATCATAAAATTAAAAAAGGAAGATTCTTGTGTCGTGCTATAGAAAAAAAATGCCCCAAGGACTGGACCTATTGTAATAAGGCTGGGCCCATTGTTGGCTGGAATGAACTTGACAAGCAAACATCACATGTGAGTAACAGAAAAAGGTAGACAAATTTTAATTTTGCTTCTCATATTTTCAAGCGCCCCACTTCCATACTTATTTCTATAGCAAGCAAAATCTCATCTGGTGCTTTCTACAGTAATTCAGCAACTATAATCTCCAAAAGACATCCAAATTAGTGAAATCTTGAAGGTTTTATCTTTGTATAGCTAATGGAACAATAATTGAGTTACAGTTCTTAGAACTGCATAGTTACCGAGCTTGGGAACCAGCTTTTTAAGATTACTTTTTGTCTTGTCCACTTACCCTGTTAGGTCTGCTGCAAAACAGAAACAGCTCTTAGTAACATTCTGACGAAAGAATCTATTGATTCAGATGTAACCTCAGCAGAACGGAAGTATTTTCCCACCAACTGTTACTTGACTCAATCATCTCTTGTGGTTTATGGAACTCTCAGTAGGCCCAGTCACCCCAGGATTCTATTTCTTGCAGACTTGAGTTTAATGTTCAATCCCCAGAGAATATAGTTTGGGTAATTCTTGCTGGTAATACTCTCCTCAAGTCTGTCACACTTCTTATGGCTCATCTGCAGAATAAACTTTCGGAGGAAAGCCACTGAAAGTATTGCGAGTGACAAATGGAACATTCTCCTCAGCTAAACGGAAAGCGATCAGCCATACCCTCCTGAGTTACACACAGTGGAAATCATGTAATGTGTCAGATCTACCTAGACAAATTCCAAGTGTTAACTAACCATAGCATCCGGGCAATGAACAGGGAAGGTAAAGGAGAAAGAATGACCCCAGAACTGACTTCTTTTTTCCCCCACTTATGAACTCTTTTGCCTGCAGATGTTAAAACAGTTGCTAATTTCTTCCAATCTTTAGCATGGTTTGGCTCCTACTCGTAAAACAAAAAGAAAAAATGCCAGTTGAGATAGAAATCCCTTCGCATACAAACAGCACAAACCATTTTTGTGCAAACTATAAGCAGACTTCAGATGCCTGAGAAATAGCTGGGGCTGCCCTGAGACCAGAGAAGTAGTCAGTTTGCAGTTGTCTAGCCAAGCTCGTTAGTTGTTTGCTTATTTTCTGCCAAAACAGGAACATCAAAGGATCAACAAGGTACCAGAAACTAGCACTGCTTTAAAAGAAGACTTTAATTTGCTAGTTCACTCAACAAATATTTGTGGGATGCCTACCATTCACTAGATATTGTTCTAAGCACCAGGGATACAAGAATGAGCAGAAGGCAAAAAAAAAAAAAAAAAAAAATTGCAGCTCTCTTCTTGTGCTATAGGAAATGTTTTATGATTGACAATGTGAAAATTAAAGTAATGGTGATAAGATGGGTGATATAATTCATAGTGAAATAACTATGTTTTAATGGGAAAGGGAGTAGGAGCAGGAAATCATTTGCTTCAAGCTCTAAAATAGAGCTTTTCTCCCAACATTTTATTAAAGTTAAATAAATCTCAAGTGTGTCAGACTATGTTTTTATTATTATTGTAATTATTGTACTCAGAAGAAAATTGAGGTGCCTTCTAAACACACGAGAACAGATGATTAGGGGTGCAGATCTATGGTATGCAATCCTCGGGAGGACACTTTTCTCCAGGCCTTCCCCAGGAGGAACTATTGAACATCGCAAAGTTATCAGGTAAACCAACCAAGAAAATACAAAACTGGAGGCTCTTTCCTTCATGCCACTCACACTAGCAGCTCAGAGTTCCTCAGACCAGGCAGAATTCTTTCTTTTTTTTTTTAAATTATTTTTCTCTTGGTAAGTCTAAATCCATCTCCTTTAGGACGAAATATCTTTTTATAATAATATTTATTGTATAAGCCTGAATATGAACAATGACTATTTAAGGCTTTTAAATTAAAGTGGACTAAAATTTAAAATTCAATCCCTCAGTTGCACTATCTACATTTAAAGTGCTTAATATCCACATGTAGCCAGTGGCTACCATAGATATAGGGTATTCCCATCATTGCAGAAAGCTCTATTTGACAGAGCTGCTCTAGGGAGTTAGATCTCTCTCTAGTTTGCCTTTTTTTAGAGAAGGAAATTGGAATTTCCTACTTAATTTGTGTATGTTAAGGTCAGATTGATGGTATCAGACAAGGTTAATGCCAAGACATTTCTGGGGCAGTCTTTGGGGGACTTTCAGTGCCAACAGAAGGAAGGGGTTAAGTAAATTCTAAAGTCTCCTTAACTCCCTGATATTTTGCTACCAACTGCGCCATGTCAGGACAGGCAGTTCTAGCAGGAGGGAGAGAAATGGCCACATGTCTGGTAAAAATATAACACCATTTTTATAATGAAAATACTCTTCAAGGAAAGAACAAATCCAACAGGCAGAGGCTGTTTACCACAGGCATTCTTTACATTTTAGAGATAAGCTGAATGACCTTAGTGGAACAAATATAGATGGCAATGAGAGTATTATTTTAATTCATATCAAATACTAATTGTGTGCTTTATCCTATTTTCATCAAAACCAGAATACAATGCTGCCCTCAAAGGTAGGTGACAGGAATGTACTCTAACTAGTTATCTAGGAAAAGTTATTCTGTGTGTGTGTGTGTTTTTTCTTAGCTTAAGAAGATGGGTCTAAGGGAAAATAATGTCACATAAAATACACTAACAAATCTCAGAAAATCAACACAGAATAAAATGGCAAAGGATTTCCAATTTTTCTAAGACTTACTCCTCAGAAAATTTATTTGTGTATTTTTTAGTATGAACAAGTTGCATAGAATTACCAGTTTGGTAAATGGTCCTCAACACATTCGCATTCAATTAGGTATACTTTATTTTTGATTGTGTGATATGTATACATATAATATATATACATGTAATTACTCAACACATAATTCCTGTTTAGCAGTATCTGACTCAGAAAGTAAAGAGATACATGAATCCACAAGAATGGAATAGTTGGCAAGGAATTAAAATCCTTTATTGATAATGTGTACTTGTCATTGATTCTTATTGTAAGTGTTAGGACCAGGGACATTTAATAAATTTAAACAGAAACATATGTTGTCTATCTAATAGATGATTTAACATATATATTTCATTTTATGAACTTTTCAATTTGTATTAGTAACATACACATAGCTAGAAAGAGAAATCAAATAGCCTTAAAATCAAATAGACTTAAAATAGCCTTAAAATGACTACATAATATTCTTAGGTCACACACCCTCCTTACTTCCCAGCTCAGTTTCTTAGGGGCAACTGCTTATAATTTTTTATTTGCTTCTTTTGGTAGTTATTCCCAAATTTCCAAGTAATATGCTATTTGGCTGCTTCTTGATCTGTTAGTATCAGACATCATCTATTAACTTCCTTATAATTATGTCAGGTGAGGGTGTGGTTCTTTTAAAAACACATGCACACACCTCTCCTACTACTATCCTTCCCAATCATATCATAGCTTTTAAATTAAATTGACAATATATATTTACTAAAAGGTTAAGAATATTTTTACACATTTACACATTTACTTTCTTATACAGTTTTTTTTCTTGAGTCTATTGTCTACCTCTGCCCTGCATATTTTCCCATTTTCATATGTTGAGATTTTCAAGTGAGGCATTATATCAGGTTCTTTCAAGCGCCTATTTTTTGGTTAGCAGAGCCCCTTTCCTCCTGCTCTAAATTGGACTGGTTATGCTCTTGGCCTGCTGCACAGCTGTGTTCTTGGGACTTCACTTTTTGGATTTGCTTTTTCTTCTATTCTCTCTCTCTCTCTTTCTTAGTTTATGTCCTTATTTTGTTGGACACATCCTCCAATAACTTCCTAAGAAGGAGCATGCAAGAGATTAAGTTTTGAGTCCTTGCATGACGGCATTTAACAAAAAAAATTCCACGTGAGTGGCTGAGTATTGAGTTTTCAGATAAAAATAATTTAAACTCAACTACTTGAGCATCTAGTAATGCTGTTGGGAAGTCCACTGCCATTTGGATTTTCACTTCTTGAAAGTAACCTGTGCTTTCTCTTTAGAGATACTTGGATCATCTCTTCATTCTAGAATTTCTGAAATTTTCAATTAAGTTCTTTGGTGTGGGTGTTTGCCATTCACAAAGCTGAAAAATCAGTGGGCCCTTTAAATGTGGACACTCATGTTGTCCTTGACTCTGGGAAATTTTTGTTAGTCTACTCTTTGATTATTTCTTCTGCCCTGAACCTCCTAAATTGATCTTTTAGCCTTTCTTCCTTATTCTGTCTCTTGGTTGTTTTGTTCTGCATTATGGACATTTCCATGACATGATCTCTCAAGTTGCCTACTGAATTTAATATTTTGCTGATCTCATTTTCAATTCCCAAGAACTCTTTCTTGTTCTCAATTGTTCCTCTTTTTATGTGTCCTAATTTTGTCTTAAGGAGGCAATGACTTCCTTCGTATCTCAAAGGATGCTAATTGGAGTGTTTTTCTTTTTCTTTCTATTTTTAAACGTCTGTACTATGAACTGTCTTTATTCTTCTACATCTTTTTATTACCGTATTTTCCCTTCTTGTTTGCTTATTTGCCCCCACTGTTTATTTTGGAGGCTTTTCTCAAATGTCTGTGTTTTGGTTGATTCTTCATATTTAAAAATGCGTCACTAAAACCTAATTTGGCTTGTAGACAGCCAGCATTGCTTTAGGTAGAGCAGACAGAGAGCCACCCCCTTCATTAGAGGATGACTGAACGTTTTGTCTCGAACCATTCAGTTCCTCCAAATAAAAGACATTCAGTTTTCTGTTTGGGAATTCAGTTCCTGATTGCAGGTGATCTCCAGTTCAGAAAGACTTGTCCGATTGTTCCAAGTACATACTTGCAATTGACCACCCCCCCTTTTTTCCAGTCCTAGGCTTCACTTCCACTGTTGCATTCTCACTCTCACTCCTCTCTTGAGTCTCTCCCAAGTTCTAATAGGCAAATCTGCTCCTTCTTAGTCATTTTCTCATATTAATACATTCAATAAAGTTTCAGCTTCCTTTGCCCTATTTCATTAGCAACCGTAAGTTACTCCTTTTGTTCTCCAGAAACCCATTGAAATTCTTGGTTCATGCATGACGACGAGTACATCATTTCTTTTATCATTATACATTTCTAGAGAGGTTTGTACTTTACTGATATTTTTTATATAGTTTCTGAATAGAGAGGACACAATTGTGTGTGGTTATCTTACCATCTTTAATGGTAAATCAGAGTAATGTTTCCCAATGAAACTATCATACTTTTTAAAAGAGTTAGTCTATTTTTTAAAGTGTTCCCATATTGCTAAAAATTTCCTCTTATATGGCTAGATATTGGAAATATCATGGGCTTTAAAGTCAAACATACCAGTATTGGAATCCCGGTATTGCTATTTATTAGTCATATAACATTAGAAAAATCACTTAATCGCCTTAAGATTCAGCCTTACAATAAGTATAATAGTGTTTGCCTTGAAAACCGCCTGTGAGAATTAAATGAAATAAGGCATGTAAAGCATATAGACTGTGCTTGACACATGGTAGGAAGTCACTGTGTTTGTTATGTTTCTTTGTGAGTTGTCTGCTACTATGAACAAATTACTTGAACTCAAATCCCAAATAATCAGACCCCTTAGCTTAGATGTCACTTTTTTAGGGAAGCCTCCCTGACCTAAGATTGGCATAGAGGTCCCTCCTTTGTGTTCTGGCAGCACTCTGTTCATTGTCTGTTATGACACCTGTCACACTATAGTAGAATTGCTGGTTCCTTGTCAGTCTTCCCTATTAGACTGAAAATTCCATGAGCATAGGTACCTGGCCTATATTGTCACCCATATCTCCGATGCCGAGCACTAATGCTCAAAAAATACTTGTTGAGTGGATGAATAATTCCATTCCACTTTTACAAAGCTGGATCTATTAGAAGATTAAAAATGTAAAATATGTTCTATGCTTCAAGTTTCCTCTATAAGGATGCAAGATTATTGAATAACAAGCCAGGACCCTCTATGAAAATCAAATCCAATGTAAACACTCAACCCCTTCTTTCCCTCCTCCCTCACCCCCCTTAATGGAGCACTGAAGCTTTATAGCTAAAGGAAGTGCAACAATTCGTTCAGAAATCGGTATTGGTTTTGATTTTGTTAATGCTTCAAAGTCAAGCTTCTACTTAACTGCTGAAATCTAAATAATTCCTCAGTCAAAAAAAAAAGAAATCAGTCTCTGGATGGTTTCAGTTTGGTGGCAATGCCTGAGGCTATAAATAGGCCCAACAAATGTGTTTCCATTTCTCAGTTTCCAACGTTTTCTTCCTTAACCCCATCACTAGTCTAGAGCTACCATCACCAACTAAAGAGCTTCAGCCTTAGTAAAAGTGATCTATTCCGAATGTAACCTGCCTGTTTACTTACTGGATTGTCATAGACACTCCCTTGTGTTTAGTAGAATCATTATGACGGGGACTTCGTTGTTGATGTTATTGTTATTACCTTTGTTACTTTAACCTGAAAGTACTCTTAATGATCATCATTCTAAACAATTCATTTTACAGGTGAAGAAACTGAGGCCCAAAGAGTTTAAGACTTATTCAAAGTCAATTTCAAATTCAATAATGGGAACCAGTAAAAATCTCACCAGAGACAAATGCTGACTTCTTACAAACAGATAAAACTTAATTGTATTGGGAATATTATCTTGGAATACATGTGATTCAAGTACCCACAACTTACTGTATCAATTTAGACCACAGTTAAAATATTTGTTCTCAACCAGTTTATATATTCTTGTAGGAATTATCTGAATACAGAAATTCTTGCCTAGGTTTATAGTTTAAGATGTATTTTTCAGATAGATTAAAGAGTTACAGTCAAGCAACTTTTCTTCAGGGGATATCTCTACTCTTACGTCTCTATGCTGCAAGATACACTGGCAGCAGTAGTACATAGAGAAAGTCCACTTCTGAATTGATAAGAGGGGAGAGGATGTGATGTTGTGAATTATGTTTTTCTTATAGTTGCATCATTTACAGCCTGTAGAGATACTTTGGATAAGCAATGACCTGTTGACTCCCACCAACGAATCATATGACTTGTCAGGTCATTAAAGCACAATTTGTAATACATTTACCACTAGAGCCATTGTTTGCAGTTCTGTTATGAGCTAAAATACGGTTTTGGATTAAACTTAGATTTCCTTAGTTGATTAGAATCATTTTTATGTTATTAGGATAGTGAACTTGGATGTCATCTGCTTGTGTGATTTGTATCTTTCTTGAATTTTTAATCAAGGGCCTATCCATGATAAAAATTTTTACATAATTATAGTTTTTAGGAAATTAGTAACTCTTACTTGACCTAATGAGTGATTCTCTTTATAAGAAAGCTAAGCATTGTACGCAAGGGCATTAGTTTATGAATAGCTATTGCAGAATATTATCCCAAACGTGGCAGAAAATCAATCACTTCATAAGAACACCAATTTGCACCGTGATTAGGCTACTGAGATGAACCTAAGTGCTCATTTTTCAGTGGATTGATGTGCTAATGCTGAGCAATAAAGTCCCCTACTGGGTAGAATCTTGTTATCTTATAAATAATCTTCTTTTCGGTTTTTGAGAAAGCTGCCCCTAGTTAAAATCCTCTTGAAATTTTTTACTTTTTAAGGTCCATAAATAATTTCTATATCCTTTTTATTTGCTTTTTTTAAATAATGTACAGTTAATATGCATTTTAACTCATCTTGTCCTAGATGAGTTAAAATGTATAAAAGATATTCAGCTCTGGCAGTCTTCATTTCTAACTACATATTCTATTGGTTGCAAATGGCAAAACCCAATAGTAGAAGCTGAAATAATTAGAGTGATTTGTTGACATAGGAAGAGAAAAGTCCGTAGGTAGGGTGGGCTTCAGGCATGGTCTAGCCAGGACTCTGGGCCCATGTTTTACAGTTTGCTCAGATTTGCCCTGCTCCACATTGGTGTCATGTTTAGTCTGGCTTCTTCCATGGTTTTAACATGGCTTCTAGCACCAATGTCTTTCATACTACATCATTCATGTTAATTATGGGGTGAAGGAGTGAAGGAGGCAGGGGAAACTGGAGAAATAAGAATCTTCTCTCTATAAACAATTAATTAGGAGTCTTGACCTTTGGTTTAATTGGACCATCCTTTATCAATCACACTGGTCAAGAGAATGCATTCTCTGATTGGATAAAGCTATCCGAGTCCATCTTTGCAGGCATGGGTGGAGAGATCAAATACATCTAATCTCAATCTTAGCCACAACTGAGAGATGTAAGGATAGAATTATCATATAAAATGAGGGTTCTCAAGGTTTATTCTGCTACACTATATTGAGAGAAGATATTAACATTCCTCATTTCACATGCCTAGATAGGTTTACATGAATTTCTCTTTGTTTTTACTCCAACTCTATCTCTTTTTTCTCACTACAAAAAGAATGTTGAAATAATGAGAAAAAAACTAGACTCTGTTCCATTTTACTGTGTTTCCCCGAAAATAAGACCTAGCCAAACAGACAGTCAGCTCTAATGCGTCTTTTGGAGCAAAAATTAATATAAGATCCTGTCTTATTTTACTAAGACCTGGTTTTATAATAAAATAAGACCAGGTCTTATATTATAAGACTCATTTGAGCTGATGGTCCGGCTAGGTCTTATTTTCGGGGAAACATGGTATTATCATTATAATTTTACTGGGTCCAATTCAACTGACAGTGAGCCACGACATGTGGTTGAGCATCTTTAGATTAAAATAGAGTAGCACATACCAGCTATATGTGGTATGAAGAACGTGTTATATTTGACATGGACTATACCAAAAGAGAAATACGAAATTCCGTTTAAAAAAAAAAAAAGTTTTGGTAATGTTATTAAGTCAAGGTTCTCTAGAGAAACAGAACCCATAGGACATGTATATCTAGAAAAAGATTTATTATAAGGTGTTGGCTCACATAATGACAGAGGCTGAGAAGTCCCATGATCTGCTACCCACAGTTGGATACTCAGGAAAGTCGATGTTGTCGATAGATGCCAGTCTGAGACTGAAGTTCTGAGATCCAGGAGTGGTGAGGGCAGGAGAAGATCAGTGTCTCAATCAGTCAGGCAGAGTGATTTCCACCTTCTTCTGCCTTTTTGCTCTATTCAGGCTCTTAACAGATTAAAGGGAGCATTTGAGCTCTTGCTCCCCCCATATATTGTCAGTTTGTCTCAAATAAACACACACACACACACACACACACACACACATATATATATGTAAAACAGATTGGATGATGTCCATCTATGTTGGGGAGGGCCATCTGTTTTACTCAGTCCACCAATTCAAATACTAATCTCTTCTAGAAACACCCTCACAGACACATCCAGAAATAATGTGTAACCAGATATCTGGGCATCCCTTGGCCCAGTCAAGTTGACACGAAATGAACCATCACCCCTCGACATACTATAATGTCATGAGAAGAGCATAGTATTTGGACCGGCATGCCCCATCAAAGACATGGCCATGACTGGGCAAATCACTTCACTTCTCTGAGTTTTAGAGACATCAAAACACCTAGCCTACCTAATATGTAAGAAGTTGCTAAACGCTTAAAAGAGACAATTTATTTGAATACATTTTTATGCTGTGAAATGCCATACAGATTTTAGTATTAATTGGAAGTTAAATATTCCAGTATTTTTATTGGAAATCTCTTCTATAAATTCCTAAGGGTAAGCTCCGAAGGGTGGATTGCTGTTTCTTTATCTATATTCCTCCACTGCGTTTGTCTACCAGTAACTCTCTATTGAATAAATAAAGAATGGCATGAAAATAAGGACAATAGGATTGATTACAATAATTAGGAAAAAATATCTTTGGTGTTGGAGAAAATGAGTTAAGTTGAAGGAAGTGATGATATTGGGTAAAAGGAAAATACAAGGAAAATTTGAGTGCCTGAATTGGAGCTAATAATATATCATCAGAATTTTTAATATAACCTAAATTCCATCATGCCAGTGGGCTACCCACTGTTTCACTAAGAATTTCCAGCTAAGATAGTTAGAAGATTATTTTTCCCTTTGGGAAATCATCTCTAACTTTTAAAGGACATCCAGGGGAAATGGGATTGGCTTTAAAGCTGATTTGCTAGAAGGCATCTATACCATTTAGCAAAAATATACCTGTATTTCCACATTCTGTATGTGGCTAGGGGATCTACGCAATTGATGAAGTTCTTATAAATCTCCAAAAAAGAAATAAAAATCTTTTCTACTTCAAGTATGCTCTGTAGTCCTGTAAAATCAATGATAATCTTCACAGGAAACATGGAGCTTTAGGCACATGTGTTTTCACTCTAAAACTTCTATTACTAAATGCAATTAGTTGTCACATGTCCCTGATTTATCGCCATTTATCAACACTAGAAATTTTGCTAGGATGTGCACAGAATGCACAATTAAATACAATTCCTTCTGAGTTGGGGGTGGGGAGAGTTTTCCCCACAAAACTCTCAGTGAAGCATCCTCTGTGAACTGCAATAGATAACCCACAAATCTCAACTACAAATTCCTGCAAACTGTACCATTGGGAAGCAGCACTTTAACTGATGGTGTGGTATTTCCAAAAGATAATGTCACCATGACATTTTCAGTCTTTTAATATCCTTTTATCGAGTCCCATTCGTATCATCCTGGAGCTGGAGCCACTTGAGCTAGAAGAACCGAAATACGTTTTTGTTGTTTGTCATACTCTGTTTTGCCTAAGCCAGCTGGGTCATCACAATATAACCTCCCAAGTTCTTAGTGGGAGGCATCTCACTCTCTCCACCACTAGAACAAAGATACTACTTGTTAAATAAGAAACTGTTCCTTCTGCCATGAGTCTATTTTTTGGAAAGGAATGTTTACCCATTGGGAGTCTTTCTGAGTTGAGTTGCCATGCTCATTCTATGTCACCCTAGATCTAATAGAGAGCAGCAATGGCCCTAAGTCCACAGATTCAGATGGGTATTCTTGACCAAGATTGTGTGTGTGTGTGTGGGGGGGGGGTAAGTTTTTATAAAAAATACATATACAATATATAAGGTAATCTAGTTTCATAGAGTATTGTGTTCAAAACTGAAAATCATCTGTGTCCAGGAAAGAATACCATCAAACAAAAGATAAACATTTTAATTGGTCATTTTCTTCCATACATCATTATAGTAACTAGTCTATAGCCAGTGACTCATAATCTCAATGTTACAAACACCACTGTGTTATAGATCTCTCAATTCCAGACTACCGTAGTTATCTAGAATTTTCTGGTCACCACCAATGAAGTAATCTATCATGTGGGCGGGCCCTTTCTATCCCACCCTCAAAAAAAGAAGAGGCAATCTGCATGATAAAAACCCGTCCCATTCTCTTCCTAACCCAAAAGATGCCTCTGCTCAAAATTAATCCTTTTCTTTTGTTAATACCGTGTTTCCCCAAAAATAAGACCTAGCCAGACAATCAGCTCTAATGCATCCTTTGGAGCAAAAATTAATATAAGACTGGGTCTTATATAAGACCCGGTATATTATATTATATTATATTATATTATATTATATTATATTATATTATATTATATTATACCCGGTCTTATAGTAAAATAAGACCGGGTCTTATATTAATTTTTGCTCCAAAAGACGCATTAGAGCTGACTGTCGGCTAGGTCTTATTTTTGGGGAAACACAGTAGCTCTTTCATCTTCTTCCTATAAAAACCTTTCATTTTGTAAAACCTCTCAAAGTGCCCTTCCAGTTGCTAGGTGGGACGCTGCCCAATTCATGAATCGCTTAATAAAGCCAATTAGATCTTCAAATTTACTCTGTTGAATTTTGTTTTATAACACTACAAATAGGTTATGGTAGGTCTGGTAACCAGAACAGCAAATGATTCTTGCTTAATACACTGCTATAACACTTTAAACAAACACCTTCACTGATTTTATTGAAAGTGTTACTTCATTTTGGAAAACCATAAACTGGGTCTCCAAAACAACTATAAATTGCTAAATGACATAACAGGGATTTAAAAAAAAAATTCTCTTTAGCATTTCACTGCATGTAACCCTACCAGTGTGTCTTCATCCTTAGCTATGGGAAGGATTAGAATTGCTATGGCAGGAAGGCAAAAAAGTAAAAATAAGAATATCCAACTTTTGACTTAAAGAATCACATTTGTGAATGCACAGCAGGACCTACCAAGAGTTAGTCCTGGCTGTTCGTTTTCCTCCCTTTTGATAAATACATAGATACACTGATAGATTGATAGATAGACATCGCATTAGTCAGGGTTCCCCAAAGAAACAGAATCAATAGGGTGTGTGTGTGTGTGTGTGTGTGTGTGTGTGTGTGTGTGTGTCGTTTTAGGCAGTGACTAAATTTTTTGTTTTATTCTTTGCCAAAAAATATTCTTCCCATTATTTAAAAGTAAGTCACTATCATTGAGAAAAATGTGGAAAAGACAGAAAAGTATTAAGTGGAAAATAACAATCACCTATAATGGTGACTAATTAAAAACAACAACAACAAAATAACTTTACTTTGGGAAATTTCAAAATATACAAAGTTAAACAGGAAAGTATAGAGAACCTCCATGTCCCCAGATTCCTTAATATCAACTCCTGGCCAAGCTTAGGAAAGAGATTTATTTTAAGTAATTGGTTCATGTGATTGATTATATGGAGACTGGAAAGTCCAAATCTGCCATATGGGCCAGGAGGCTTGAGACCCAGGAGAGCCGATGGTGCAGATGAAGTCTGAAAGCAGTCTGCTGGAGAATTTCCTCTTGCTCCAGGAGGCAGATCTTTCTGTTCTATTCAGGCCTTCAACTGATTGGATGTGACACACCTACACTACAGAGGGTGATCACTTACTCAAATTTTACCAATTTGAATGTTAATCTCATCCAAAAGCACCCTCTTAAGGTGACACATAAAATTAACCATCACAGATTTAAAAAGACCTATATGCATTTCTTTATCCATATATGTCTCTCTATATAGATATACAGGTATACTTTTTCTCTTCCTCTTTCTCTTTCGCTCTCATCAAGCAGACTTGAATTCAAACCGCAGCCCCCTCCCACCCCGAATTATGTGTGACTTTTGGCACGTTATTGAACCTCCATAAGGGTCAATCTCCTCATTTATACAATAGAGATATCACACCTCTTCCTTAAGGTCATTTTAAGGGTAGATGAGATAAATGAGACTTTATATATATACAAAGTACCTGGTACCATGTCTGACACATACAAAATGCTCAACAAATTGAAGCTGTTATCCAATTATTGAAAGAAATATTTATGTACCTTGATTCGTTCTTCTTCTGCTCCTCTACTGATACCAACTCTAGTCAGGTTACCCTGATATGTCTTGTCTGGACTAGTTCAGTAGCCTCCTAAATTGTCTGTGCATTTAACCCTGGGGGTGGTCAGGGAAAAGCTGACTGATGAATTGATATTTGAGTGAAGATTGGATATATCCAGTAAAAAAAAGTCTTTGAAAAGGTGTGAAAGGGGCAGAGAGGAGAAACAAAAGAAAATCCAAACAGGAAGAGTGTTCAGGATGGAAATCCAGTTCTTTGAGTTTTGAAAAATGGTATCCCTTTTATTCTGCTCAGCAATATTAAAACACTCTTGGTTAAAAATTTCTGACACCATGAAAGCAAAATGTGTTATTTCTTTCTTCCTGGATGCCTGCCTAAAACAGAACATGCGTATTGACCTATGAAAGGAAAGTGTGTTAGTCGCAAGTACTGCACACCTAGGAGAGAGCGCATGCGAGGTTCCAGGCTGCTTTTACTGTCAAAATCAAATGTTGACTTTTTTAAATATTAAAGATTAATTTTTCTATTGAATCAATATGAAAGCAGATAGGACACCAGAATGAGATCTCTTCCCTCAAGCACTCACGTTATATGGTTTAGTTTAAATAGTATTTGATCCTTCCTGCACAAACCTTTGGCCTCCATAGTGAATAACACAAGTGTACCAAGGCATGGTAACTCCAAATCTGGCATTTTAACATCTTGATGTAAAAAGACAACAGGGATAAGTCAAATAGAGACCTTTAACTAATCCACAAAATTCAAGAAAGCCCGCAACGATGACTACCTGTTAGTTGTAAAGAGTCATGCGGAACCAACCATAACCCGCACAATTGCCTGCACAAAAACCAATCAAGTTCGGTAGGTTTTTCAGTAACGTGTCTATATTTTCTTAAATAATCTGTTAGTTTGGGTCTTCCATTGACTTCACCTCTGACAAAACACAAAAATTAGACTTTTGTTACTTTGTCAGGATATAAATAAACTGCTTTCATATGGCAATTAGCTGTTTTGTTTTTCCTCCCTTTCCTAACTGCCCTTGAAGGGTTTCAACTTTAAGGCTGTCTTTGCCCTCTCTGAAGGTAAGAAGGATTTTTTTCCCCCCCAGAGGACTTCAAAGAAAAGGGATTTGTATCTATAGACAAAATGTTTTTTAAAAACAGATAGGAAAGATGAGGGTTTCTCCCAGGCAAGAAAATACTCCCTCAGGTGGGAGGGTGGGAAGGTGGAAGGGGTGAGCAGAGGAGAAGTGGAGAGCTGTAAACACCATAAAGAAGAAAAGGAATGTGAGAAACTTGTAGATAGAAGGCCTCATGGGCCCCACTGCCCGACTCCTGCACCCCACAGATGACATGAAGCCACAAAGGGAACCATGAAGGGCAGGGTTCCAATGTTCACAAATGGGGAGGGAATGAGTCATCATCCTTAGCATTGCTTCATTCTTGCAAGTGTGAACAATCTGTGCCCAGGGACCTTGTTTGCTGTTCCTTTCATTGGGATATCATCACCCACCGTCTACAGAGGCCCCTATCAGGACTGAGGCTTCTTTGTGCCCCTAGACTCTATGAGACCTTATTCTGAGGGGGCAGTGTCCTTTGCAACATCTCAGGGCACCCACACAACAACAGGAGAATTTAGATGGAACAACTCCAGACCCTATGAGCTAGGACAGAGATTAATGATGCCTCCTCTACACAATTTATTTAGGAGCTTATTTTGGTCCCATATAAATAAGCATACATTGTTTAATAAACCTTACTGGACAGCACCCTACAACAATTGGAAACGTCTTTAACTATACTTCTCTCACAGGAAAGATTTTAATGATCAAGACACACAGAACTATTGGCGGCACAGGGTCCTCCTCTTCACTAATGAATTATCCAGAGACAGATACACCACCCAACCCTCTAACTCAGGCAGAGATACTTTGAGATAATACGGCACATTCTGCCTGCCCCATGTTTGCATCTCCTTTGGGAATGCAGTACCTTTCCTGCTTCTTTGTAAATGCCATAGAATTATCTTTCTCAAGAGAGCTAGCAAATATTCATAGTGACACTCTCCATATCTCTATTGCCCACTTACACCAGTCCCGATAAACACATGCTCAAATTTATAACAATCATTCTTTCATAAAAACCATGAAAAAGTTAGGATCTTCCCATTTTCTGATAAATTCAGAGTAAATAGTCCCATAAAGCTTTTCTTCATTGAATTCATTGGAGTCTTGCAAATATGTAAAAATAAAACAAACAAACAAACCAAACACAACACTGTCTGCAATAGGTTTGCTATGCTTTACAGTTTAATACAAATAATGCAGGTATTATAAATTTCCTTCAAATCTTGAAGTGAGCTTTCCCACTATCTAAGTCCTGCCACCACCATCTTTTCATTTTCTGTAAAGAACATGATGCAGTTTTCCCACCCCTGCATGCATAAAACTTACAAATAGCTGCAGGCAGTTGACTACAAAGACACATTCCTCCCCCAATTTATTGAACCCACTGCAATTTGGCTGTATCGACTCTTCTCCTCCTTGGAAATTGCTCTTGCTAAGGTTACTCATGACCTTGCAAAGTCAATCCAATGAATAGACTTTGATCCTTACTTTACTTGGCATCTCCCTTACACCCTTCATTTGACCCACTTTTCCTAATAAACTTAAGATTTCTTAAGCTGTATTTCCCATTCTAACCGCCTCCTAAATATCTCCGCTTGGTGGAGAACGGGTCCCACAGGCATCTCCAACTCCACATGGCCTAACCACGCCTGGATATTTTTCAGCCTTCTTTCCTTAACAATTTGCTCTAATTGAATTGTCCACCTTGGTGACTAGTACTATCTACATATCTCTTGGTGAGATGAGAATGGATGTAAGAGACAAGAGAGGTCCTATAGGGTCAGATATGAGCCTGGGAAAAAAGTTTATCAAGGTCAAGGTGGACATCTAAATGAGGGGTGTGTGCATAGTTAACAGCCAAATGGGAAGTGGACCCTGTGGGCCAAAGAGAGTCTGACTGGAGACTAGTACCAAGGGGACCCAAAGGCAGGAGTCTGAGTGCCAGAGAGAATGAGAGCAAGACAGGAAATGTGAGAAAACGGCTTTAAAAAGGCACAGTGGACAGAGACAGAACATTATGTACTAGAATAGTGTGAAGGTAAGGAAAGGAGAATCAGTGCTTTATAAAATACTTTCACACTTTTATTTCTTTTGAGCAATAATCTGTTATAGAGATGAGAAACTGAATAACATATTCCATGTCACAGCGTTGGAAAGGGAGGGAGCCTGCTCTCAAACTCAGGCCACTGACTTCAGGACTTAAAACATGTCTGCACTTGCACACCATTCAAGTTTAGGGCAGTCCGACTGAAGGTGGCAACAACTGTAACCTCTAAAATGACATTGATATTTCAACTGCAGTTATATTCCTGTTGGAAAGTTCTTATTTTCTACTCTCTCCCACCTCTACTTATGATCCTGAGGCCAAGAGAAAACAAACTTTTTTTTTTCAGTAGGCTTTTGCAATTTCCCAATAATATAATACTTATTTGCATGAAAAGCAACCAAAAAGTAATAGAAAGGCAAGCCAACATATTACTTGTAGGATCAAGGCTGATTCATTTTGCTCCAGGCTCAGGACTTTTACTCAGGTTTTCTTAAAATCCTTAATGGAAAACCACAAGTTTTCAGCACCAGTCAATCATCACAGAGGAAGAGATAGAATTTTCCTTTGTCTTTTCATGTTAGTCTGAAAAATGGGCAACTTTATTATGAAGTATACTTCTTGGCAATTCAACTCGTTTTAGAACATGATGGACTGTGACTACAGAATACAGTATTTGCCAAGTGAGAGTGGGAGTTTAACAAAATGAAACAAAAAATAAATGTTAAATGAAGTGCCAGTTTCAAAAATCAAATTACAAATTGTGTATAAACTAATTACCAATCTTTTCCCTGATGGGTGCTTAGGAAGGCAAAAGAAATCTCACTGTTCTACTTCATTTCATAAATTACAATAATTTATGGTTTACAATATGCTTATAAAGGCAGTGATCTTTAGACGCAATGGTCATTATGCCCGTCCAGATTGTTCAAAATTTCAGGAGTGTGCGATGAGTTTATGTAATGAACAATTCTGACTGCATTTTTTTCTTGCTTTTGGAGGAAAATTGGGCTACTTAACAAATGTTTCAAGTTAAATTATATTTCTCTCATATGCAAAATACACTTTAAAATTATATTTGCTTTTCTTTTTAAAAATTGTTTTTAAACATTGCAAAACCAATGGCAAATGGAAACAAAATGAATCACATACAATAATGCCACTACCTGAATATAACAATTGTTATAATTTTTTGGTGTGTGTTCCCCTCCAGTGTTTTTTCATATGCATATATTTTTGTGGTGATAATAAACAATTCTTTTGAGTAGATACATCATAGCTTATCAAATCATTCTCATTTTGCATTTAGATTCCTTTTGATTATCCACTAAACACTGGCTTTTTAAAATGCTTAATGGATACAGAACATAATTGTTATTGTTTTTCCAAGGAGGGGAGGTATCATCCTTGTATATCCTAAACAAGTATAAGCCCAAATTCACTTACGAACAATTTTTTTTTTTTTGAATGCATACACTGACCTCCGCTAACCTCCAATGTGGTTAAATACATGTTTCCACCACTGAGTGTCATTAAGCCTGAAATGGCTCTGCTCCAAAAGCCCCGGGATCCTTTGTGTTAAGTATTGCACACAAAAAATGGCTAACACCTGCAACTGTAATATAATACATCTCCTTGTGTCCCTCTGATCGCTTGATAAAAAGGAAAGATCATATTTCTAAAACTCAAATGTTTATCTCAATGTAGCTTAGTGGTGATGCTCCTGGGTTTTGAAATCACGCTGACCTAGGTTCAAGCTGTGATTCTGCTCCTCACTGCTGTGGACAGGGCGGCTGCCTTGTTCAACTCCAGCAACGCATTCACATTTGAGTCTGTGTGAATGGGGCCCCTTGGAGTAGCGCAGTGGGTAGCCACTTACCTAGACCTCAATGGGAATGTACTCATGGAGTTGTAAAAGGTAGCTCCCCAGGCTTTGGGTAAACTATTTAATCTCTGAGCCTCAGCTTCCAAATTTGCAAAACCGGAGAGTGATACAGTACCTCATTTGTTGGGCTGTCGTATGAATTACAGGGGAGAATATCGTAGTTAAAGTGTTTAGCATAGTGCCAGACTGTATGAAGACCTCAATACGTTAACTCCTATTATAATTTCCCCCAAAATGTATATTTCCAAAAGAAGGATTTAGAAAAATTAAGTTCTTTAGCATACTTTTCCATCACATGGTTGGTTTCTGTTCTCAAGTAGTACACCAGCCTACTCAGAATGGAAGAATAGAATGAAAAAAGAATATAATTGAATAACTATCTACTCATATTCTCCATCTCTGAACCTGAAGGATGAACTGATTTTATCTTCAATTAGAGTCACAGATTATCCCTGAACTAAAATGCTGGTAATCTAAAAGCTCTTGAGAAATCATCAGTGGGAACCTCTTTTCGCTTGCATGGGAGCCAGTGAGGCCACAAGCTAGCAGGGACTCCTTAGCTAAGGAAACAGGAGTAGTCGAGGACTAGAGAATGGGTAGAGCTGGAAGACATGCAGGGATGATCAAGTTCAGAATGCTGTGAGAGGATTCTGAAAAGGGGCTGTGTTCAGGAATGGTCAGAGAAATAGAGGGGAGCATAGTCATGAGAGTCGATAGAAAAACAGTTCATAAATCTAACAAACACTACTGAATGCCACCCTGTGTTAATTCCTGGGAATAAGGAAAGAAATGAACATGAGTGATACCGTCACTTATTCTCATGAGGCTTATCTACTTTTGTTTGTATCTCGGGCATAGAATGAGGGTAGACTGTGTTAGAGCAAAGATTATCACTAGAATAGACATAAAACTGAGGTTCCAGGCCAATCACAGATCTTGGAGCCAACTCAGATTCCTAAGGCAGTTATAGATTTTCAAAGTTATCTAGCAGAATTCCTCTAGTAGTTTATAGATCAGGAGGGAAGGAGAACCACTATGAAGTCAACCAGTATGTCTTCCCTTGCTGCCTCTTATTATAACCCCACAGGGATTGATAATAGATCCAACTTTGAGGACTGAACTGAGGAATACAGGTTGTAGAGGGGGCATGTCAAAGAGCTGCCCAGGTGGATCCCTCAGGGAACCAGTCTATAAGGAATCAGAGTGGACGTTTAGACTTGCAGATTGAGAGAAGAATGTTTAAGACGAGTAAAAGCAGTCTGAAGGTGGACAATATGCTGCAAATGAAGAGATATTTTGGATCTGAACCCTTCTCCACAGTTTAATCATACTGATTCCTCAGCATAAAATGTACTTTTGTCAGATTTTCACTATAACTTACTTTAACCATCCTACTGCAGTTCTGAGACAGAAGGAAGCCAACTCTGTCAGAGTGAACTCAATTTGTCCTTTACATTGTCAAAATGTTCTTGTCTCAGGTGAGAAGCTCCAATAACCACACACAAATTTCTTTATAAATTACTTATCATTCAGAAGCTGTATATACCACTCACCATGTTTCCTTTTATGTTTAAGTTTGTAGGACATGACTCATGTCTAGAAGGCCAAAGCTAAGTGAATACGCTTCAATATAGTAACATTCAAGGTTGCAATTAATCTTGCAAGCTTCATTTAAGGAAGGTATGAAGTAGAACAATAATTCACTCTACAGTCATTGGTTTAGGCCCTTGAAGTCATTTCTCATTTTAGCAACAAAGAGAATTGTTTTCTGGGAAGAGAGAAAAGTACACACATGATACTTGTAATACTAATATGTTCAACTGTCCTGTGGAGAACTTTATCCATCTGCCAGGTTCTTGCTTGTAGATCAGGCAGAATGGTCTCCCAAGTGAGTTAACATTTCCACACTACGGTGGACAGGGCATGTGGCATGGAAACGAAAGCTTGAAGGGCAGAAGCTGAGGAAGGTCTACATTCTAAAAGAGGAGGAAGATAATGGGATAGATAATGGCTGAAGATTTTAGGATTTAGGTGCCTATTCAGAGCCAGTTCTAGACATAAGTAGTGAAGGAGGTTAAAGATTGTTTAGTCAAGGATAGTTTGGTTACAAGAGAAAGAAACTCACTCCAGTGAGCTTAAGAAAAAGGTGTGTGTGCATGTGCGTACACACACGTGCTTAAAGACTCCAGGGAAAGAAGCACAGTATGGTCTCACAAAAGAATGGTACCACCTCTGGAAAATATCTTTGTCTCTCCAGGACCACATGGTCTCTTATCTTTGTTCCTCTCAAGGTTTCTACTTCATTTTATTCTCTATAGACTGGCAGACTGGATTTCCATGTTTTGAAATACAAAGGCCCAAAATGACTAGGGGCCTCAGCTTTGTATCATTTCCTGTTCTAACACTGCCACAGACTCACTAGAGACCCTGAATCCCAAATCCAAATTCTTGTAAGAGAGACTCTAATTGGCTCAACTAGAGTCAGGTATCCATTGGGCTGTTTGCCTGCTTAGCATAGGTGATAGGGGCAGCTTCTTTGAAAAGCAGTTTTGTGGTGGGAAAAATGATCTGCAGAGGAAATGATTTAAGAAACACAATGGCAATTCCTAAGCAAAATTTCTTCTTCTCTATTTGTTATTTAATTATAATCATTCTTTTAGTTCTTTGAAAAAGGCCAGAAAGTACTAGTAAAAGATACATACATCACTTCAGAGGGGTAAATATATTACTCCACTAGCACCCATTTTAAGATTCTATCACAAAAGATTCAAGTTAACCAGTTAATAACCTATCCACCCAATAACCAGTAGCCTACAAAGTCCCTGAAAGGAAAGTGTCAAAGACAAATGAAATTCAATTGCAGCAAAGGAGAAAGACAAAATGGTTAGAGTCGAGTAGTTACCTAGAGGATGTGACAGATGGACTTTACTGTTGTTTATAAGCCATGCAATTTATGGTAACTGCCTGACTGGATTAAGACAACATTCATAGACTATCGTGGTGCCCTTTCTCTGTACTACCATACTATACTTCTCACCGCCATAGCTACTATCTTGCTACCATGGTACAGATGACACTGTTCTACAATTGTGTACTTTTCTGTCTCTGGATTGTAAAGGTTTTGAGGTACCAGAAACTTCCTTTTTTTTTTTTTTTTTAATAAAATCGTCAGTTCCCTAGTAGGGAACTGAATCAGTGCCTATTAAAATGAGATGAAGATTATTTCCATATGTATCAAATCGACAACGCTCTTGTGTGAAAATATTTACATCTCAAGAATTTAAGACATGCAAATATGGAACAAATTACACTCACATTGTTGAATTTTACCCGATACATTAAAATATGTTATAGGAAGAAATTAGGGGGGCAAATAATTGAATAACTGAGTGTGTCAACTTCTATTTGTTTGTCCCCAGCCCTGGCAAAATAGGAAAAGTTTTTTTTTAATTTAAAAAGTATACTTCTTTGAGGAAAAAAAGAAGCCTCAGATTGGTTTTATGAATTTAACTCTTCGTAAAAACCTTTCCATTCAAATAAAGTAATTGTAATTCATGAATTCAGAAATGTGGTACAAATGTAGATGAAGATAAATAGCACACGAGTCATTCGAGGTAGGTAGATTCATGGGGGAAATTAGAAGCTGTCATCAGGAGAGTTAATGGAAAGTCCACTAGTCCTAATTTTTTTAGACAGGATAACTGGAGTAGTATGCTTCCTATCCAATTTGCTCTCACATTAGGTCTGCTTCGCTGGGGGCGGTGGTTTCATTTACCCCCCAAGTATATATTAGCTGCTACACTGCCATTTTGAGATGTCTGCTATAAATTTTGGACACGTTTTTCTTTTTCTAAATAAAGAAATAGCTAAGAGATTCTCCATGTCATGTACAGATATTAGTTCTCTCTAGTGTGAATAATCACTACTTAATGTTAGACTGTTCCTCAGATAAGTGGCACAAATAGTGTGCTGGGTGGTACATAACTCAGGGGGTGCTGGGCAGCACATTAAATGGCATAATTACAGATTCCATAATTCATGTCACTATGGTAGTTGGGTGGGCAGAGTCTATTTTTATCTATTTTTTTTTTTTAACACTGAAAAGAGCTTCAACTTCAGAACAAGATTCCCAGCATAGTCTCTGAGAATCATTCTTCCATTATATTTGTTACACTCACTTAACAAAGCTTCTGAAACTTATTTCTTATATCCAGTTTCTTGTGTGGTAAACATTGGGGTTCCTTTCCCAACTCTCATTCCATTTTTGATGAGTACCCTAATCCAGGTCAGGGATTGGTTTAGAAATAGGTGTGCGACATGATTCTGGCCCATGAGATGTAAGAGAAGTTTCCAGGTGTGGGTGAGAGGTGCATATTCCAGGAAATATGCTCTTGGCCCCAACAGAGAACCATAGGAAGGGATAGTCTCTCTTGTGCCTCTGGGCCTGAAATAGTGGCAGCCATCTTGCTACTTGAGGAAAAAAGCCTCACCAAGATGGCAGAGAAGAGAAATGAATGAACTCGGGCCTTAGTGACACCTTTAAGCCAGTGAATCAAAAACTTTGAGGTCTCCTCTACCTGGAGACTTACCATTAATATTAATAATTTAAGTAATACATTTCCTCATTATTTAAGCCAGGTTTTGAAATGGCAGGCTAATGATTGAACTGCAAATCAAATAGCTGAGTCGCTACCTGCAATGGATATGTCTTTTTTCTGCCTAAACCTACTTTGATATGCTTTTCTTCTAGTCCTTAGTCCACATAGTTTCAGGAACTGACCCCAACCTCCTCCTCCACAGAGGTCTGTGATCTATGATGTAGCCACTTAGATTACCCCTACAACCTGGCTGCAGTGACTCAGCCTGACAGACTAGGGCGGGTTTGTGACCCAAGCAGGACCAATAAGCAGTATCTCCAGGAATCTTACTTTAACTCTTAGGAAAGGGGGTTCTTTTTTTGCCGGAGCTGCGAAACTATTACATTATCATCTTAGAGCTTCCAATGGCCATTTTTGCTATTACCTGGAAAAAGCCTAAAAGAAAATGGAGCCAATACAGAGGAAAGTAATGGAGAAAGGTGCAAGAAGAGGGAATGCATTTGCCCTGGTAACATTTGTGTTAGTTCATGTGGGCTGCTGTAACAAAATACCACAGGCTGGGTGGCTTAAACAACAGGAGTTTATTTCTCACAGCTATGGGGGCTGGGAAATCCAAGATCAAGACACTGGCAAATTTGGTGTCTGATGAGCTCCAGCTTCCTGGTTCATAGATAGCTATCTTCTCACTGTGCCTCATATGGCAGAGGGATCAAGGGAGCCCCCTGGGGCCTCTTTTATAGGACACTAATCTCATTTATGAGGGTTTCACCCTATGACCTAATCACCTCCCAAAGGCTCTACCTCCTAACACCATCATATTGGGGCTCAATATATGAATTTAGGGGGACACAAACAGTCCATAGCAACACTGACCCCAACTCTGCCAGAAGCTCAATTCTACACTTGGACTTTCAGTGACATAGCCCAGAAGGTCCTGTTGGCTTAAATAAGTTTGCACTAGTTTCTTTACTTCCAATCAAAAGGACTCTAATTAATACAAAATCACATTGATACCTACTATTTTCTGAACACCAATTATATTGCAGGCATATTAAAAACATTATTTCTAGGCTCACAGTGGCTCTAGAACATAACATGTATCACTTTACAGATGAAAAAGCGGAATCTCAGAGGGTTTGAATGATATGCCCACTAACACATTTATCGACAACCAGAGCTGAGTTATAAACTCAGGCTGTCAGACTCCAAAGACAGTGCACTTTCCCTCATCGCACCTCTCATCACTGGCAGTGGTGACACCCACCTGCATTTCAGAGAGCCCATACTTCTCTTCGAAATTTGTTTATTTTTAAAATAATAGTGTAAAAGACAGTGATTCAGTTAAATTTCTGTTATTACTTCTCCCTCATTTCCCAGTATTTTTGTACACAGATGGAGCTACTTGATGGAAAACTTGCAATTTCTCACTTCCTTTGCTCTTGCTGTTTTCGTCTCTGGGAATTTCTTTCTGTATTTACACAATCAAATCCTATGCATCCTTGATGATACAGCTCAAATGTTACTCCTTTCACACAGCCTCTCTAACACCTCAAGGTGAAAACCACCTCTGACATTTTCCTTCTCTACATTTGTGCTTTTCTAATGGAAATCTCCTTTTACTGCTTAATAAAGTTATTTGGGTATAAGCCTTTTATGCCTTCATAGAATATAACAGTTGATCCAACTTTGCATCCTCCTGTTATTTAGCGTAATAGGATTCTATAAATGCTGAATGAGTGAGAAGATGAATGAAAGGCATTTACAGAACTATCTTCACTAGGATCATGTGGGAAGTCTGCAGGTTAGTATATCAGCGTCTTTGAACCCCATTTAGCAAGTAAGTTGAACAAGGTAGCATCCAATAATAAAATGACTTGAACTTAGCATCACACTTAGCCCCTTAAAAAGTGAAAACTTTTAAAAAGCTATACTCAATGGCTCATTTTCCATCAGTGGCATGCAGTAGTTGAGCTGCATCCATCTTCCTATTTATATTTTTCACATTGACTTGCACTGAACAGCTATTCTAGTAAAACATGGCTTTGAATTCTTATTTCATATTTTTCTGTGAATCCATTCCCTCAATGACTTTATCTCTCAGGCTATCTTTTGCCTCTTCACAAGAGACCCAAGTCCTTTATTTTAAGAGTATGTTTCCTCCTAACACTGGGTTTTCTAAGTAAAATTCTATTCTTTATTGGTGCTGACCTGTGCCTAAACTATTTCCGTAAAAAGGATGGCTTATCGTTACTTTTCTAGCATTTTCTCCTCTGTGATTACACAATTTCAACTCAGTAATATATGTGACCATTTTTAATAGACTCTTACAGATTATTTCACTCATGTGTATTTTTCACTTCTAAACCACCTTTACAAATTTATGTTAAATAAATGCCCTCACCAACTAGATTACAAAGTGGGAGGAAAGCTTCATTTGTCCAAATATAATCTCTGGAAGACAATTTTCATATCAAATGTGTCATGTCATAAAGTAAATTTAAAATACCATGAAATACTGTATTTAAATATTTTAATATCAAAATTACATTATGATTATTGTGTTAAGAGACTTTAAAAAATTAATTGTAAAGTATCAGCCAAGCTACATTGCATGTTGTCTCCTGTATATTATAGCTACGCTTTTAGGTAACAATATTTGACTTGCTTTTTATAAAATTTTTATATATCTGAGCTATTTTATGGGAAGATTACACAATTGTATAAAAATGGACAGAAAAATTGGCATATAAAATATGCTAATAAGGAAAAAATACTCAAAGCCAATGTCATAACTAGTTGTATGTCATTTATATACACGAGAATAATATTTTCCTTGACACATGATTAACACAAATGATGTAGGATTTCAAGCCTCCTACCTTCATATCCTGGAAAGCAAAATCATGAAAGCAGCCTTGTAATTACCAGCAATAGCTAAGCTTGAAATAAGTTGCTTTGCTCCCAGTCACTTCATACCAGCAGAGAATTCCTAACCAAGTATTAAAAATCAAGTTCCTCCTCTTTACTTATGTATGACCCTACTCCTATAACATATTTCTGATAAAAGTTTTTAAGGATCTCTCAAAATGAGAGATACTTCTCTCTCCTTCCCTCCCTCTCTCTGCTTCCCTCCTCCTTTATTCACCCCTCTCTCCTCTCTCCTTCGCTCCCCTTTCCCCTCTTCTCTGTTTCTTTCTTTTTTTAAAGAGTCCTTGATTTTTGCAGTGTTGTCAGAAAAAGGGAACCTAACCTAAAGCCCACATATATATTTTTTCTTTTCCTCTCTCTCTTTTTCAATTTGGGGCCTCAGATTTTTCTTGCATAAAATGAAGAGGCTTGAAACAGAGGTCTTTATAATTTCAGCCTCTCAAAATAAACACTTTTTCTGTCCAAACATTTGAAAAGTCATAGTAAAGTACTAAAGAGTCTGATCCCTCTTCCTGAGAAAAGAAAGAATCAGAGTCGATGGATAACTGTTAAAAAGAGGTGAAATTTTCACTAAACACAAAACAACTTTCTAACAATTAGATGTACCTAAAAGAATAGGATATTTGACAGCTAGTAAGCAGACTGACAATAAAGATTGTTATGTAAGCAATGGATGGATGATAATGACGATGAAAATCGTGATGTTTGTTATATATATATTTATTGTTATTATTATCATTACAAAATATTAAATGTCTAGTGCATGCCATGCTCTGAGGAGCCCCTTTTCATATGTTATCACATGTACAGATGAGCTTCTGTCAGAATTGCCATGGTAGAGAACTGTCAGTGGCTGGACAAATGGTCTAGATCAGTGGCTCTCAAACTTCAATGTGGAGGACTTGGCAAAACACAGACCGCTAAGTCCTTCTCCAGAGTTTCTGATTTATTAGGTTTGGAGAAGATCCCTAGAACTTGCATATTTAACAGTTTCTCATGTTCTTATTTTTAACTAGGAACCACATTGTGAGAACCACTGTTCTGGATTATTTCCACCTTTCATTTCAATGCTAAGACTCTAAGTTTCAATAATCACTTTAACTTTTCTTCATGAGAAACAAAGAGATCCTCATTCCCTTAAAGACCTTAAAACAGCAAAATAATACTTAGACATTAAGATCACTGAGAAACATCAATTAGTTTTAACTATTTAGGTCATTGTGCCCCACCTTTCCCTCACTTCTTTCTTAAAATTCTGGTTTTCCTCCTTTTTAAAAATTTTTTAGGAGAGTTAAAATGCTGTAATTTCTAAATGGGCAGAGTAAAAAGCAAACTTCTTTCTTTGCCTTGGTTCTTCATTATGACACAATTTCAGATACTCTTACAGTTATCTCCTAGGATCTGAAGATTAATGAAATCAAATTAGAAAAATACCTAATGCTAGCACTACATAATAAGAATATCGTTAAAGTATTTCACAATTCTGGAAAGATAAACTTGTTGGCTGAGGGTGAGCATGGGAGTGTTTAAAGATGGGGTGTGTGTGTGTGTGTGTGTGTGTGCGCGCGCGCACACATGCACATTTATTCCAAAGAAAAGTAAAATTTCATCCCTAGTTACTTCAGGTGACTTTTCCTTGCTATTTTTAATGTTTCATTATTTGGATTTGCAGCACCCCAGGGGTCTTTAGCTATTTCAAGAGGTGTCATGAAATTCTGAAAATTTTCTCAAAATAACATTTTAAGTCACTTCAATTGAAAAACATATGTATTTTCTGTACAGAAATTTTCCAGAGTGGTGACAGGATCAAGGAGGGATGTTTAGAACTGAAACAAACAAACAAACAAAACCCTGGAAATTGCTGATACGGTATTTAAACTTCCTTTCTGTGCTATTTCCCAAATGAATTGCAAAGTGGTTGTATTCTAAGCCCACGAAGCCTTGGCATCTAAATCAAACATAAACCGCCCCACATATTTTGAAATGAAAAAACAAAACAAAACACATTTTCAGGCAATTCCCAGTGATCTCATTAACAGATTGCAATGCTTAAAAGCCCTAATGACTGTTTCTTTTTCATTTGAGACTATTTTTATACTTAGAGGTGAAAAGCTGTTTTCCTGATGTCCTAAGAATTTCATTCAATTAATGTTAAAGGTGCCACTAAGTGGAGCTCGAAGGTGGGTTACAGCCATTTTGCAAAAGAAAGTTTTCTTTTCAAACCTTCCAAGTCCCTTTTCTCTTAAAACTGTTCCTAGAGCTGAGGAGAGAAGACAGAGCGTGTTTTGGGTTTAAAAAGATTTCTGGACTTCTAGGTAAAAAGAGAGAGCTGAGATACCAACATTATAATTACATCACATGGGTACTAACAAAAAATCATTTGATGTTTAAAACTAAAAGCCCCTGCTAATGGTGTGTATATGAGGAAGAAATGAGGGCCCACATTCTGTAAAAACACCAAGCACACTTGTTTTGTTCTTCTGTATAAATGAGCAGCAGATGGGCAAGGGAAGATCTCAGAGAGCTGAACACTGGCTGGGTGCTCTAATTAAATACAGCATTAGGAAAGGCATAAATCCAGTTTAGCATTATCATTCGGGCTTTCTCTGTTCCTCAGGTCCACTTTCTGTAACTTCAACTCTCACTGGACTCATCTCGGCTGCCCAGTTCTCCGTACTCCACTGTTCTTCAGCTCTTTAAACTGATGCCAGCTTTTCATAAACATCTCATTCACACTTCCCCCAGAAATTCTAACATGTCCCTCAGGATTAGGGGAGGGGAAACTTGTTAGAAATCTCTATATTTTCTTTGTAACCTAGCAGCAAAAAGGGTGTGGTTGTGTTTTGTTTTCCAAAGTTGGTATTATAAAAATAATTGTTTTGCTATACTTTTATAAAATCAAATTAAATTCTAAGAGTGATTATGTCTTCTCAAAGTTTTCAAAATTTTGCCTCCTCCCACCCCATTCGCCATCTCCTATAAGTTCTGGTATTTCTCTAGAGCCCATTCTTCCAGTTGAGAATTGTTGTTGGAATTTGGACAGCATAGTCAGGGCTGGCTACATACCTTGTGGGGTCCAGTGCGAAATGAATATGCAGAGTCCCTTATTCAAACAATTATTAAGAATTTCAAGACAGCAACAGCAGAGCATTAAACCAAGGGTGGGACCTTTCTAAGCTTGGGGTCCTGGGTGACTACACCGATCACACACCATGAAGTGGGCCATGATCATGACTTTTCAGCTTCCGCTACTCCTGCGACCGACTCTTTCTCTCTGTTTCCTAACTCGGATTCCTAACAGTAACAATTTGATTGGCTGAGATAAGTATTTCATTCCAGGATGTGTCACTTGTTGCTGGCAAGCCTACTCATCGGAGGTCCTTTGGTCACTTAATTATGTCAGTACCAAGCAGCTGTATGTGAGCAGGCTGACTGGGTTAGGATGGGGATAGAGAATGGATGGCCTAGCACAGGACATGGCCACCAATGCAACAAGGACTGTGGATGGCGCTGTTTTCCTTAGAAGGGGATTTGGGTAGGTAGTTAATGATTACGCTAGTATAAAATATAACAAGAAGCATTTGTAATTTAAGCCTGACATCTGTGTATATAAAATGGAGTAATTACTAATATTTCAGAAGATAGTTTAGGGGAGACAGATGAGATAGTGGCCTCAACAAGGGATGCAAGGCCTTAAGAAATAATTGTCATTGCCACTGCAACTAAGACAGCTCAAACATAGTGAAACCTGACTCACTATTTCAAACAGTCCAACACTCAAAAACGTATGTCTGCAGCATGTAGCTATTCGGACATTGCTTTTATGGCATGTGCTCAGGGTGACCATGACTGTGAACTAAGCAACACAGATTCCACATTCTGACGGCCGACACACACCAGGAATTGCATCTTTGTTCAGATATACAAAGGAAATTGGTACTAGAACTGAATGGGAGCCAGGAGACAATCTATTTAATAGACTATGGCTTGTGATATGTCTAATCAGTTGATGAAAGAACTTGTTTCCTTTAGAAAAAAAGAATTTTCTAACATTCTCCTGAACAAGGTTTAAGCTGCCTTTGATTCTGTCAGTAACTAGGAATGATTGTCCCACTCTGGGTTAATATCGCTGTAACTGTACCAGTTCCTCTTCAAGGCTTAAAAAACTCATTCTTGTATATACATTTTTTGTTCCTGAGGATTTTTGTCTAATGGATGGTCTCCTTCCAATTTAACTACTAGATCTAGTCATGGGTTTTTGACCCTAGGCTTTACCTTTTGTTATCTTTTACACACACCTTTCTTTTGTGTCCTTTCAGTTAAATTTTATAATCTGTACAAGAATTTAAGTTGGTCACATTAAAGATTTTAAGACATTAAAGATTTTGAATTCCAACAATGATATCAGCAGCGTTTATTGTTTAGGAATTTCCTCCCTGTATGTATGTGAGACTGTGTGTGTTTGCATGTATATTTAAAGAATACTTATATTTACAACCGTATAAAGAAAAACTCAAATCACAAATGCCAGGAATTATGCCAAACAGAAATTTCCACACAGTGCTATATGATAAATGATACTCACCAAATTAATTATTACAAAGAAACTTTTACATTATTCAATTCCTAAAAACAATCAGGAAAGTAAAAGTCTAAAAAAGCAGTGCTTTGGAGAAAAAAAGAAGCCCATGACATAGCATTTCGAATGGGTGAGGGTCCCAGGTTAAGCTGGTGATGCCTGCCTTCTTTTTTCTAGCAGAGTGGGCCTGCGTCTACGTAATCCTATCATGTGCAGGGTGCTGCATTTAGCCTCTTGATGACTGACTTACATTTCACAGAAACACTACACTTTGGACACATATCATATTAGCAGTTACAGCAGGTTTCCAAAGATTGGTGGCAGCCTCATGTGCAACTATCCTCACAACACTCACTTGAAGAATATGTTTTTGTGTATGTGTTAGTGTACTTACTCAGCCAGCATGCTGTAGAAAACTGATTTCTTAACACTTGTTTCTAGGCAGAAGCAATTTCATAACCCCTCAGTCGTTTTGAACGCCAGCTACTGCACAGATACAAAAATCACATACTTAGAGAAAATGGAATTATAAATGGCCATAGGATATTACTCTTTCCCTTCCACCCTTCAAAAATCAATTTGGGTATTTAACTTTCCATTTTGGTACAACACTCGAAGACAAGGAAAGAGTGCGTAAGAAAAGTAAGATTTCAAAAAAGTGGTAAAGAGTGTATCAAAATGCCTTAAACAGTTCTCAGTGTGGGTGCAGGAGGAATTTTAGCTCACAGATGTGCTAGTGCCATCTGAGGGTTTATTGGGAAAGGATATCATCCTGAGTTTTAAAAACCATTAATCTCATTAGGACAAAATATAAATACAGTTACTATTAAGAGAATTGCTATCTTACTTTCTCCCCACGTAGGTAAAAGCTCACAGAGCCATATTTTAACTATTAGTGTGTCAAAGAAGAGTGAGAAACAACAATTTCCTGTGTCCCCAGATTGGGACCAATGGAATTTTGAGGACTTTCAAGATTGTCCCCTTTGAATTTTGCATAGAATTCATGGAACACTAATTCTTTGATAAACAGAAATTCTCTTTAGACTATGGCTAATATGACCAGATGTTTTCTTTTCCTGGGACAGTTGTGGGTTATACCTGGTATCTTGGCATCTCATTTGATTTAGCATTAACCCAGAATACATTTAAAAAAATTTTTACTGCTGCATTATTATTGATAGTTGCATTAAAATAAGCCAGTGTGTTTGACAGACCTCCATTTTGTACTGCCAGCTTCTGATAAGGTCTCATTTAGTAACATGTAAAACATACATGTAATGATCATAGTTCACGTTTAACATGTGGCTAAATCTGAAAGGTGATCAGTGATAATTCATCTCTCTGTGGCTGACCCTTTCCAGATATAAGGTAATTAACCCCTTCTGTGTCAGCTACCTATTGCTACATACTAAACCACTCCAAATTTAAAATAACAGTGGTTTACTATTTTTCATAATTCTGTGGATTGATTGAGTGGTTCTGCTACTCTCATCTGGGCTTACTCATGTGGCTGCAATAAGTTGGTGATTGGGCTAGTTTTGGAGGTCCAAGATGGCTTCCCTCCTATGTCTGGGCCCTTGGTGCTGGCTGTCAGCTGGCATGCTTAGGTATTCTTCCATGTGGCCTCTGATCTGGGCTTCTTCACAGCATGATGGTCTCAGGGTTCCAAGGTGGAAGATGCAAGACTTCTTTTAAAGGCTTAGGATCCAGAACTCATTCAACATCATTTCTAACACATTCTATTGGTCAAAGCAAGACATCAGGTCAATCCATATTAAAGAGACTGGAGAAAGAGATGCCATCCCTTGACGGAAGACTGACAACATTGCACTGCAGACGAACATGTACACAGAAAAGCAGGCTTCGCTGGAGGTCATTATGATAACGATCTACTACACCTTACTTTAAAGGCTAGCATGCATGCACAGCTCTTGCAGATGAACTGAAATATGCTTAGATACAAGTAGTTGGGGACACCCACCTCATTATGTTCTGTAGTGATGAAAGGAGACATATTTGATAATGTTAACCCTGCTGGCCACTTGATGTATCAGCTGATTGTATCTTGTCCTGCATTGAGCCTCTGAGATACACAAAGCTCCAGGACATCTGCTCAGCAGGGTTGCTGAGATACACAGGCAAAAATAGATTAGGTAAGCATGAAACATAGGTAGAAAATAGAGCCTGAGCAGTTCTACAAATATTTAATTTTATGGGAATGTGTTTCTCGTTTGCAATAAATCATTTAAGAAGTAATGAGCTTTTAAAAAGTTTGGGACTATGATGAATGTTTAACTTTCACAAAATACTTGTTAACGTTTAATACCATTGATGCCACAGTGACATCACTGACTATTTAAAAACTAGAAGATACAAATACGATGAAGTATCAGTATCTACCTAAAAATTAGTAGCTTAGAAATGCTGTACTCAAAGAAGATTTAACACAAGAAGCTGCAGATGGTAAGTTTACATAAAACTTCATAAACCCTGACTTTTCATTTAGATCAAATAACTGCTTCCCTTATATATCCAAGCTTTTGTGCACATGTGAGAAATAAAGCATTAATAGTTAATATGTTGGCTTTAGTACTAGAAAAAGTGCAAATAATTAAATGACATCAGTACGACATCAAATGCTTCAACAGAAAAACTAATTAGTTTTACTAATAATTTTGTTTAATCTAATTAATACAATCGTAGTATTTTGGAGTTTCATTCTGTCAAAAATAAAATATATCTCATTATTGTGAATGTAAATCACTTAAAAAGTTCTTCATTAAAGATAAAATTCTTTGCTTTTACAGTGAAAATACAAATACAAATTTTGGTGAATAAAGCATCATGGAAAAACAATATTTCTATTAAATTCAAATACCTATAGATCAGAAATGTACTTGGAATTTGGAGGTGGGGGATCAGAACTGATGTTGAAAAAAATTAAGTACGTTAGTATGCAATTTTTTCTTTTGGCTGCCCACCATAAATTGGATTTTTAAAATGTTTGTTCCTTTAAAGAATTGATTTTTAAGTCAACTTAATGTTCTACCATGATATTGCACCTTTTTGAAAATGTCTTCTATGCTAATTATGTCTATTTTGTTCAAAATCATCTTTATTCAAATAATCAATAAAGGGAGAGAATAAAGCTTCAGCTTTTGAAGTCTTTATAGCAAATTTCAGTTAATAAAAACAAAATTTGTAAAATAGAAGACATTTAACTATATCCTGCAAAAACAAGAAAGAAAATGAATCAATTAAACCAAGAGAGTTCTGATGGTGTAAAAGATATAATTTTGAAATTATATAATTGTACCTTGGAATATCTTGACTTTTACAAAGAAACTTTTGATGTAGCTTATATTTTAATTATATAAATTTATATTTTGCCCTGGAATGAAACAAAATTATTAGGATCTAATATGCTGTATGTAGTATCTAAATTTGGCAAAACATTCAAATGCATAATGAGTAGAAGCAGCTTATGAGTTTTGTCTTATAAAAATATTTGTTGAAGATACTCTAAAAGGTGCCAAAGACGGTACTGTGGAAATATTTTGACAATGTAAAGCAGTATATTTCCCATTATCCCTCATTTGACAGAATTTTCTCTGAATGTACCAGTTACATAAATCAGCACCTAAAGAAAGTATTTTCTCTATTGAAAAGATCATGGTCTATATAAAAGAATCAACTGGAGGTAAAATTAACCATAATTTTAAACTCTGAAGATTTCAGGCATTTTTTATGAAAAAATAAGACTATATAAAAAGTATTTTTTCAGAAAATAATATTAATAAAGAAAATTGGAGAAATACATAATAACTTCTATTATCTGGTTTTGTATTTTTAATGTTCAGGTAACTGATATAAAGACGTTTTTTGAAATTTTTATTTAATGTATAATGATGTAACATATGCTAATTTTAAATTTGATTTAGAAATAGATTTTATAACTTATAATAAACAAATTTCATGATAAATGTAACTATATTATAATAAATTAAAGATAAAATATTAATTTAGTATTCTTTAGATTAAAATTTTATTGTAAGTATAAAATATATTTCATATATATTTGTATATACATGAAATAAAATATATATTTCAAAATATTTAAATATAACTATTTTATAGATCTACCATGTAATGAAATATATTTTTGTCTGATAAATATTATAAAAATGACATATTTTCAATCTTGTTGATCTGTTTTAATGTAAAACACATTCTTGGTTTAGATAATGAATTAGTCACTTTGTCTATAACTACTATCTATATATATGTTCTTTTCATGTTTGGTCTATGGTTATCTTCAAGTTCACCACTCTTCCTGTACACCTCTGAAAATCAATCTCTACTTCAGGACACTACTAATACTACATTGTTTCCTTTAGAACTCCACAAGTCTTCATATTTATCAGCTGACAAACCCAATCTTCTCTTGTTTCAAGTATCAGTGTTAGTAGTTTCAACTGTTAGTAAGCACGAAATTGTCTTCAAAATCCAAAACAAGGTGAAATGTTAGCATTCCATGGTAATGCATTTACAACTACTATGCTGTATCTGCCCAGTTTTCCCAATACCATTTATTAAATGAAAGATACAAGACGAGTCTTTACCCTACTGTATATTCTTGCCTCCTTTGTCATAAATTAATTGGTAGTATAGATGTGGGTTATTTCTGGGCTTTCTATTCCATTTCATTGATCTGCATGTCTGTTTTTACGCCAGTACCATGCCGTTTTGATTACTATAGACTTAGAGCATAGTTTGGTATCAGGTATTGTGATACCTCCAACTTTGTTCTTTCTCAATATTGCTGTGGCTATTCGTGGTCTTTTGTGGTTCCACATAAATTTCCAGGATTATTGTTCTAGTTCAGTGAAAAATGCCATTGGTATTTTCATAGGGATTGCACTGAAACCATAGATTGCTTTGGGTAGTATGAATGTTTTAACAATGTTAATTCTTCCTATTCATGAGCATGGTATATGCTTCTATTTATATGTACCTTTTCCAATTTTTTTCTTAAATGTTTTATAATTTTCCAAGTACAGGTCTTTTACCTCCTTGGTTAAATTTATTTCCTAGGTATTTTTTCATTTATGGGGGTGACATTGGTTAATAAATTATATAGGTTTCAAGTGTACAATTATATAATCCATCATCAATATATTGCACTGTGTGTTCACCATCCAAAGTCAATTCTTCCATCACCATATATTTGACCCTCTTTAGACTTTTCTCCCTCTCCTTTCCCCTTTTTCCCCCTGCACCCTACCTATTGGTAACCACTATACTGCTGTCTATGTCTGTAAGTTTTTGTTTGCTTATTTGTTCTATCAGTTTTATATCCCACATATGAGTGAAATGATATGGTTCTTGACTTTTTCTGTCTGACTTATTTCGCTTAGCATGTTAATCTCAAGATCCATCCATGTTGTTTCAAATGGCAGTATTTCATCTAAATATTTTTTTGATGCAATTGTAAATGGGATTGTTCTCTTAATTTCTCTTTCTGATAGTTTGTTAATGGTGCATAAAAATGCCACCAATTTCTGAATATTAATTTTATGTCTTACTACTTTACTGAATTTATTTATCAGTTCTAATAGTTTTTTTGGTGGCATTTCTAGGGTTCTCTTTATATAGTATCATGTCATCTGCAAATAATGACAGTTTTACTTCTTCCTGTCCAATTTGGATGACTTTTGATTCTTTTTCTTCTCTGATTATTGTGTCTAGGACTTCCAAGATGAAGTTGAATAAATGAGGACATCTTTGTCTTGTTCCTGATCTTAAGGAAAACACTCAGTTTCTCAGTATTGAGTATGATACCAGCTGTGGATTTGTCATATATAAGCTTTATTATTTTCAGATTCCCTCTGTTCCCACTTTGCTGAGAGTTTTTATCATAAATGGATGCTGAATTTTGCCAAATGCTTTTTCTGCATCTATTGATATGATCATGTGATTTTTATCCTTCATTTTGTTTATGTGGTGTGTCATGTTGATTGATTTGCAGATATTGAATCAACTTCACATCCCCAAAATAAGTTCCACTTGATTATGATGTTTTATCTTTTTAATGTATTGCTGAATTCGGTTTGCTAATACTTTGTTGAGGATTTTTGCATCTATGTTGATCTGGGATACTGTAATGTCTTTGACTGGTTTTGTAATCAGGGTAATGATGGCCTCATAAAATGAGCTTGCAAAAAAATGAAACTAGATCACTTTCTTACACCACATACAAGAATAAATTCAAAATGGATTAAAGACTTAAATGTAAGACCCGAAACCATAAAACTCTTAGAAAAAAACATAGATAGTAAACTCTTTGACATTGCTCTTAGTAGTATTTTTTTTTGGATATAGCTCCTTGGGCAAGGGAAGAAAAAGAAAAAATAAACAAATGGGACTATATTAAACCAAAAAGTTTATGCACAGCAAAGAAAACCATTAACAAAATAAAAAGACAACCTACTGAATGGAAGAAGATATTCGCCAATGGTACATCTGATAAGGGGTTAATACTGAAAATATATAAAGAACTCATACAACTAACACCAAAAAAACACAAAGAATCCAATTAAAAAATGGGCAGAGGAACTGAATAGACATTTCTCCAAAGAGGACATACAGATGGCCAACAGACATATAAAAAGATGCTCAATGTCACTAATCATCAGAGAAATGCAAATTAAAACCACAATGAGATATCACCTCACACCTGTCAGAATGGCCATCATCAATAAATCAACAAACAAGTGTTGGCAAGGATATGCAGAAAAGGGAAGCCTCGTGCGCTGCTGGTGGGATTTCAATTCGTACAGCCAATACGGAAAACAGTACAGAGGTTCCTCAAAAAATTAAAAATAGAGCTACCTTATGACCCAAGCAATTGTACTTCTGTGTATTTATTCAAAGAAACCAAAACACTAATTCAAAAAGATACACACTTCCCTATGTTTATTGCAGCATTATTTACAATAGCCATGATATGAAAGCAACAGAAGTATTCATCAATAGATGATTGGATGAAGAAGTTGTGGTACATATATTCAATGGAATATTACTCAACCATAAAAAATAATGAAATCTTACCATTTGTAAGAAGATGCATGGACCTAGAGGGTATTATGCTAAGTAAAATAAGTCAGACAGAGAAAGACAAATACCATAAGATTTCACTTACATATGGAATCTAAAGAAGAAAATAAACAAATAAAACAGAAATTAACTCATAGATACAGGAAATCAACTGATGGTTGCCAGAGAGAAGGGAAGTTGGGGGTACTAGGTAAAAAAGATGAACAGATTACGAAGTACTAATGGTGGTTACAAAATATCACAGGCATGTAAAGTACAGCATAGGGCTGTACTTTAGTAAATAACATTCTAAGAACTATATATGATGCCAGCTATGTACCAGACTTATCAGGGTGATCACTTCTTAAATTATATAAATGTATAACCACTATGCTGTACACCTGAAACTAATATAATATTGAATGGGAACTGTAATTTAAAAAAGTAAAAGCAATTATACTTGGCAATAACAATTATGCAAAGCAATAACCATTATTTGTAATCTATGTATTGCTGGTTTTTAAAACTTTTTATATTTTTGGAACATAGGCATCAATATAATACTGCTAAAAACCTGACAGGCTGCAAATATGTATCATTAGTATTTATAATATATTTGATTCATATAGCAGTGTCCAAAGAGCTCAAAATGATTATACATACATTAGGTTATTTATTCTCATCATTCCTCTTGGAGTAGGTTTTAAAGCCTATTATGACTACTATATTAAGTCTCAAGCTTCTTGTACTTCCCCAGAAAAGCACATCTAATTATTAAAACCTTTATACATATTTGACCAATTACCCTGGGAAGCACATTAATTTCTATGCCAAAATTATCCAGATAGTTTAGGCTACAAAATGGCAGATATACATATCACCTCTTCTCAAACATCTCTGACTAATAGCTTACTGCACTAATATTGCCTAAATAATACTTTTGACATCTACGATAGTCTGCTTTCTAAGTGCCTTACTTAATTTGTTCAATGTAGTCATTAATTACTTGAAGAAATACTTATTCAGGACTTCCTTTATATACGAATTGGACTTTGGGCTGCAAAGATACAAGACGAATCGAAAACTGAATTTAATCTAGAAGGGTTTATAATCTCATGGGAGAGACAAGACATCTACTTTGATAACTATAGGATTGGTTAGAAATAGCAAAGAAACAGATAAGAAGTACAGATGAAATGCTACGGAAGTTAAGATCATGAAGCACTTACTCTAGCTTGAGATACTAACCAGAAATCACACTCGTGATTTCCTCCTTCCCCCATCTATCCCTGCACTTACCTCTGCATCATTAGGAGAATTTTGGGGATACAAGTAATAGAAGACACAACTCAAAATGTTCTAAACAATAAGAGAATTTGTCACTTCACATAACAAGGGCTGAGGTCTACAGAGAGACTCTAGAAGTGACTCATCAGGTGGCCCCGTAGCATCATCAGCATTCCTTTATTTTACCACTCTCATTCTCAGCGAGTCACTAGGCACACCCTTCTGATTGCAAGAAGAGTGCAGCAGCTTCAGGAATCCCAATTTTTCTCATACTAATGTCTGAAGGCAGGAACAGAGACTCTATCTCTTCTTCATAAGAACTAATAAATCTTTCCCAAATGTATTACCTAGCAAGAAACAAGTGCGGGTGAGGGAAAGCTTGGGATAAGCCACTTAAAATGTCTCTTATACTACCTCTAAACTTGCTCCTTCTCCTAACTTTCCAATTTTGTTTCTTGGTACCACCAAATCTCCCACTCACGTAATAGACTCAAAATCCTACAAACATAATGTTTCTCTGAGAAGCCTCTTTTCTGTTGCCCCCATATTTTATTACCAAGCATCAAAAAGATTAACTCCCTTGTCTTGAAAATGCTTCCCACATTTCAGTTCTCACTTTCACATGCCTGCAATGTTTAAAGGTCTCCTAACTATGGGGAGCATATGAATATATCATCCAAATCAGGATATTTTTGAGATTGAAATAATGTGCTAATAGTGATTATAGAAGGAAAACAGGTTCAACTACAACCAACCTGTGCATGCTCATCCCACCCCCACCTCATCTTTTTTGAGTCTAGTTTTTACATTCGTCAGTTCAAGTTCACATTGTCACTAAATGACTTTCTGGAGCTTTGATCATGCCACATTCCCGTGCAAAAACTTTCCACAGCTTTCCTCTACATGCAGAATTAAACGCAAACTGCTTACTCCAGGATTTAGGGTTTCCCACAGTGTGTCTCAAATTAAACTTGTGTCTCATTGTTTCCCAAAATATAAACAAAATCTCAGCTACATACTACCTCTTAACCAAAACAGTTTACCTATATTAACTTTTTGTGTGTGCCCGTGCTGTTCTACCTCCAGAAGTTTGCTAATGTGGTTTCTTCCATTTGTAATGCCTTTCCCTTCAATATCAACATCATACCCACCACTGAAGGCTAGAGCAAATGACAAGTCAGAAGCAATTTTGTATTCTTTCATTCATACATCTCTTATTGTTATAACTATGGTGACCACGTTTTCAGAACAAAAATCAGAACTTGTGATCTATCACAGAGTCTGACAATGGGATGGACCCAAAATGATATTAGATCTTTAATTAACAGTTGAATTTACTAGTTTTCCTTATTAGACGATAGGCCTGCTGGTGGGAAAAAATGAATCTTATCTATCCTGGATTGGCATATTGCTTTAAGTATACCAGCTTCTCCATAAATTTCTTAATAAATTATTATAATCACATAGCTATCACACATCTTTTCAATTGACTTAAAAGTCTGTTATAACATAAAAATAATAATATTATTTATCGGTTGGAAGGGTGAGAAGTAAGTAGGTAAATGATAAGTTTGGGATAAGCTTTGTCTATATATCCTTTTATACTTATTGATGTGAATTATTTACATGTATTGTTTATTGAAATTAATTTAAAAGCTTAGAATTCTAATTTAAAATGTATCTTTTAATATATGGTTTATATTTAATTTTTCTTTTTAAACACACAAAAGATATGTATTCCAGGGCCACATCTTTGTGGGAATTCTGCACATAGGTTTTATCCGAGTTGGCAGTTTTTATTAACAGATATAGTGGAAAAGAGAAACCAATTACTCTAAGAACCATCTGTTGTAGATTATTTCACTGTGGAAGGATACACTACTAGATAATATAAAATCAAAGACTTCAAAGAGGCAGATTTTCTTAAAAACTCTTTATCTTGCTTTGATTACGACTACGCATCTCAAAAGGGGGCACCACTGATGTTGTCAAAAGGCACCAACAACTTCTATGTCCTTTGATTTCTCTCCATATTATGCTTTTGAGATTTAATGATTGTTGGAGATCTAGTTCATTTGCTTTAACTACCTTAAAGTTTCCCACTTAATGAATAAATCACAATAGTCCACAACCCTACGGATGGACAGCAAGCTTGTTTCCTCTGTTCCCTGTTATAACCATGTTATAATGAACAACTTTGTATCTCTCCCTTTGCTCACATGTGAATCTGCAAGTGTGATGGAAGGGCAAGTGCAGGGATAACTGATAGCAACAAATAGAGAGTGCAAGTGTCAGCACCAACTACCTTTTATTTTCAGGCCCCTCACTGAACTACAGAAACATATTTTTTCACTTATACTGGGTTCTCCTGGGGAGGCAGGGAGGCTCTTCCCTCCTGCTGTGTATTGAGAGCTCAAAGACTTTAATGTCAGATAAACATCACATAGCCTTCTATTGACCTTGCAAGAAAGAGTAAGGGCTGTTCACACACAGTCTGCCATCTGTACACATCTGGCTTCACTGCACAACTTTAATACTTCAGTGAGTACTTCTACACCATTTTTGAAAGAGAAAAAAATTATGTGAGCAAATCCCAGAGTTTGCTGTGCTTTAGCTGGTTAAATGAAGCATAGTCTAGCAAGAAGGGACAGATCAAATACATTGGAAATATGCCAATGTCTTTCTTTGTGACTAGAAGAGACTCACTTTGTCTTTCTGTGTCTCCATTTCTTGGTCATAAAATTATTCTATTCATCTTCTTATTAATTTAACAAATAAAATACCTAGAAGTGTTAACTAAATATACCTAGGTTATTTTTAACCCTTATTTAGAAATGCAAGAACAGTCATGTTCATACATATTAACTTTGACTCTCAAAGGTCATTTTTGCTGACCCGAAAGTCTGAAGTATGATTTTGTCTGAGAGTAAATCCATTGTTATCACTAACTTGAGCAGTCTTGCAAAGACTTTCTATTTTATCCCCTCATGCTAACCTTCAAATTTTTCTTAGTGCAATATTTTTTGCCATACTTTTATATATACATAACATTCTTGGTAAGGACTGAAGTTGTGATAATTTTACATATCAGACTAAGAATTTTATGGACTAAGATTATATAATCCCCCAAATGCTTATTTTAAACAAGAAGTCATTGTACATTTCTGGTTCTTAAAACCACTGACATGCTTCCTTTAAACTTCATTAGATTTCTAAGGTCACTCTTGATTATAGCAAATAGACATTTCTAGCCTTAGTCCTCAGAAGATTCACTATCAACGAGTGTCTGAAAATGTGAAATTGGTTATTTAATACTATTCTTTTCAAGATCCAAATAAAGCTTTAGATAGGTCCAGACAAACCTCCCTTCCTTAGAAGTTGAATAAATGCCAGCCTCAAGGAGGTAACCCCTAAATCATTTTGGTTATTAATACTTTAAACAAACTAGCTTATCAGAACAGCTAGCTGAGATCAAGATCCTTCTGGAAATGGAACTATCAAAGGAGGTCCAGATTCCCAGAATTATTTGAGCACAGCAGTACAGATTGGGGCATGGTAAAAAGAAGGTACTCAGCAGGTGAAGGGTAGCCTGATGGAAGCGGGCACGTGGGGAGGAGAGAGTGAGACTTTAAGGAAGAGCCATGGTACTAAAGACAAAATCCGTAATTTCAAATTTTGCCACTTATAAGAACAGAAGACTGGAAGTCTCCCAGGGAAGCCTTATAGCTCCAGCTTTAGGGCACCAAAGCAATTTAGAGAGCCTTCTTTGAAAAGTAGCTCATAAAATCTGGGCGAATGGCCCAATCATATTCACTAATCCACTCTCAAATCTGTGAAGTCTCTAGAATAAGAATACCTGAACAATCGGGTAAGAGATAACAGGGATCAAAGAAGAATAGACAGTTACCACCTATTATCTTTTTTTTTATTGCAAATATCTCTTCTATTTGAACCATAACCTTTCACAAAGTTGATAAATAAATCCCAACTTTTGGGGACTATGGTAGCAGTTTTTGTTTCACCAGACTGGGAACTGTTAAGCCAAAATTTAGCTATTTTGAGGCACAGAAATGAAGGAAGACATTTCTTCCCCACCCAACTCATAGAGATTTGAGGATCTAGACTTTTTAAAAATTTTTTATTTATTTAAGTGTGTTTTTCCAGGACCCATCATCTCCAAGTCAAATAGTTGTTTCGATCTATAGTTGTGGAGGACCCATGTGGGGATCGAACCGACAAACTTGTTTCTAAGAGCACCACGCTCTAATCAACTGAGCTAACCCGCCCTAGATTTTTTTAAACATATAATCTCATTTTTATTATTCTGATTCACATTATTTTTAAATGTGTAAACATTTGTTGGTTCAAAAAGAATACAAGATCTTTCTAAAGTTACCCAGTTAACATTTTCTCTTAGTCTTTTTTTAAAAAATCAAACACACTGAAGTGACATTAGTAACGTTATATAAATTTCAAGTGTACAAGATTATAATTCAGTATCTGTACATTGTATTGCATGCTCACCAAAGTCTAGTTTCCTTCTGTTACCATATATTTTATCCTCTTTACCCAATTTGCAGACCCCCGATCCTCTTCCCCTGAAGTAAATACCATTCTGAGAGTATTATGCTAAGTGAAATAAGTCAGATGGAAAATGACAAAAAACATATGATTTCATTCATATATGGACTATAAAACAAAAAGTAACAAACTACAAAGCAAACAAAAACTCAATTTTTTTAAAGCAAATTATATTTTAAGCTTTGAGTTAAGATTTAATAAGCTAAAGTCAAAACCTGACCTATTAGTGCCACACCTGGGAATAATTCTTATTTTCTATTCTGTCTTTCCCTGCATTCATTAAACGGATATGTCCTAAAATATTAAAATAACACTTCTGTTTTGCAACTCCAAGACAATACTTAACCACAAATTAGTCTTTCACTCTTATACCTTGTTAACACTTAAATATTGCATAGACTTTTTGATACATAGGATTGTGGGCTATTCTCACAAGACTATAGCATCAATGTTAAGTCTTAATCTTTCTGCCACTCAGTTGAATTGTAGTTTACAATATTTGACTTTCAAGAGTTTAACATTGATGGCTTCAAGTCTTCCCAGTGACACCAGAGGTCCTTGAAATGTAGCAATTCATCATTTCATTAAGATTAGAATTTGAAAGCACATGCCCTGAGGTTGATACATGAGTGAGATCACCACTATCTGAACTTTGTGGTCTCCTACTTATCCTCACATATTCAGCTTTCAGAACTCATTTCCAGTGAATGGAAATAGTCTTGGGTACATGTGAACTTGAAACAATGTAACATGATTAGGACCAGCCCCTATCAAAAGTTGCTTTCCCCCTCTTTCAGGATTTCTCCTTTGCCATCCCTCTTACTGCTTCTAAGCATAACAAAAAGGTATCTAGTAAGGGACCTCTGACAAATCTGTTAGTGATTTTATATTTTACTAAAGGTAAAATTTGCACGTCAGCTTGGACAACTGAAAAGGGTAATGCTTAAATGAAGGGAAAATTTCTTAATGGATTGGAATTTCAAGCCCAGTTTCACTTAAGTTATGGGAGTTATTTCATGGCAAATGGTGATATAAATGGTGAAAAAAGTATCTCATGGCTCACCTTACAAAGTGGGTGAAATTTGTTATGTTTAAGAATTATTTCTTGTTAAAAATGCAAATGTCTTTTAAGTCAGTGGTTTCCAAACATGACTGTACATCACACTCTCTCTCCTACAGAGTTTCTTTAAAACTATGTAGATTCTGTGTCTCATCTTGGGCCCAGAAATCTGTTTTCTTCACAAATTTTACGAGAGATTTACAAACTATATTAACATTTTTAAAGAGCTATCTTCTGGCTTTGTGGAATCCTCTCTGTTGTATGTTTGTTTTATATTTTATTTATTTCTGTTCTCATATTTATTTTTTCCTTCCCTTTACTTTCTTTGGTTTTATTTTGCTCTTTCTTTTCCAACCTCTTGGAATGTATGCTTGGCTCATTAGTTTTCAGCCTCTTTTAATTAAGTGGATTTTAAGACTATAAATTGCCCTACAAGTTTGACATTCATTTTATCCTACAAGTTTTAAAAATATTTTCCATTGCTCACAGCTTTTTAATTCAATTTATAAATGTGTATTTCTTAATAATCAAATATATAGGGATAATATTGTTGTCTTTTAAATTTTTATTGCATACTTCCTTCTGAGAGCATACATTATACGGATTCAGTCTTTTGAGATTTGTTGAAATTTGCTTTCTGATATTTATAAGCCTGTGTCTTATTTGTTTAATTATGGTACACATTTAAAAAAATAATAATCCTTGTCTACTAATTCTCACATCTGAGGTCTCTAGTGTTGTTTCTCCTGCTTATTATTTGGTAGTTTCACTCATATTGCTTTGTTTCCTTGTGTGCTTTATTTTATATTGTGAGCACCACATGTTTTCTGGAAAATCATTTGTAGAAAGTCTTTAAGGCCTACAATAAAATATTTATTTAGTGAAGTTTTCTTTTGCTTTTATCACATATTCCTCACCAGCCCAGAACCACTTTAAACGAAACTTGGGCTTGAATTTTTTTTGTTGTTGTTCTTCAGGCGATCTGATTTTGGGCTACAAATCTGTAGGAAAATTAACCTGCAGTTATACAGTTACTGTTACTGAAGTTGTAGGTCTTTGGGGCCTTAGCTCTATGAGGATGGGTCTCCTATTAAACATCCCAACATGGATGGATCCTAGGATTCCGGCTTTGTCCCCTGCACAGCTGATGTAATCAAAACAGAAGCTCAGTTTTGCAAAACCTCTATGGGTTCAAGCAGCTTCCCTTTGTTCCCATTCTCAGATTGTAATCTTACTGTTTTGTCAGCTCCTCAATGATTTTAAGAAAACTAAAAAAAAAAAAAAGTATATTTTCAGTATTACCGTGTTTCCCTGAAAATAAGACCTAACTGGACCATCGGCTCTAATGTATCTTTTGGAGCAAAAATTAATATAAGACCTGGTATTATACTATATTATATTATATACATTATATTATATTATATACTATATTATATTATATGACCTAGTATTATATTATATTATATGTTATGTTATATTATATTATGTTATATTATACCCGGTCTTATATTATAGTAAAATAAGACCATGTCTTAATTAATTTTTGCTCCAAAAGACGCATTAGAGCTGATGGTCTGGCTAGGTCTTATTTTTGGGGAAACACGGTATTAATTTGTTTTTCAGTGTGAGAACTGATCTAAATAACCTAATCTGCTATACGACTCCAAACGGGAATCTTCACCTTGGTTTGTTCAGCCTTGCCTTCCCACAGAGCAGAGGACATGGCTGGCTGTCAGCAGGTCTGGGTGATGACAGGAATATAAAAGGGCTACCATCTCCTTAGCCCCAGTCTGAAAAATATCCCTGTGAGACATCCTGATGGACTCAGGGTAGCTAGGACATAAGGCTGAGCCAAAGACAAGAGTCTGTCACCAGAAGAAGGAAAGCAGAGGTGCTGGGGAGACCAAAACATTAGTGTCCACTATGCAAACACTGTTGTATTTAATTATTTCACCATCACCAAGAGGTAACGAAAGAAAACAATGGCTCTGTGAGGCTAAGCAGCTTTTCCAATTTCACATAGCTAGGAAGGGCCAGAGCCAATTCCAACCAGGGTCCGTTTGATTCTATACCCCTTCTTCTTTACCACTGTATCCTCCTACAAGTTACTCATCCTTTGGCCACTCACTTACTGTCTCTCTAAGGTAACAGAACTCAGCACATGGTGCTTCTGAGGGACAGAATGGAAGGTGTGAGAACACGGGCCAGTGCAAATGGGCAGCTCAGGGGCTAGTGGCATCCAGGTGAATGTGCTGAGATAGAGTGAGGAAGACATTGGACATACCAAGTATACTTTTCGTTTCTGCCAACATGAGCCTGCTCTTCTACTGAGTCTTCAGAAGGTAAAGAAATGTGACTCAGGTAAAGCTAGACTTCAGCACTGCCTGGCATTCACCTTATGACCAATCTCGATATATACCATTACATCCAAAAAGAAAAAGTTACAAACCTAACTCCAAAAAGCACTGAAAGGATTATAGGCTTTTACTGAAGGTTCAAGAGGCAGAAGCAGCATACATATAGGTGAGTGTGCAGCATATACAGCATAGCCAAGTTTCTTTTCCTTTAGAGCTCTCCCTCTCCAAAGATCCACTTCTCATGGAAACTGCTCAAATCTTCTCTCAGCCACCACCTGTCCAATTCCAGCTCCTATCTCCTTCTTCTTTCTCTAGTTAGCTTTAGCTTCCTCCCTGTGTTGGATGTCCCTTTCTAGGTAGTTTAAGCCCATTCTTATGTAGAACCTTATATTCCACTTGTTTTGATTTTAAAGTTCTTTTTCTTCTCATAGTACAATATTCTGATAAGTCCAGTTAAGGCTTAGTAGTCAAAGAGCCCAACAAATAATTTATGAGGTAGGAGAGGGGAAATTTGCATATAATTTTTACTTTAAAGTTTGTTTCTTGCTTCCTCCCAAGTTTTCAATGTACAAAATATAGGGCTTTCAGGAATGGAAGATGATACTAAATAATATTAAGTGTAAGGTGAGAGCTAAGCTTATATGAATCACTGTGGGAAATGATCTGCCTTATTAGAAAAGACATTTTATTTTATTTTCTCTGTAGACACTGAAAATACTTCTTATTGAAAAGAAATCTAAATGTGTAGTTTAGGATGGAATTGTTCTTTGTCCTTCAGTGTCTTTGCTCCCAGTGATAATGTCCCTGTAAAACACTATTGCTAATCTAATATTGCGTGGTTTCTTAAGCCCTGGATCCTTTATGACCAGCTGCTATGCAAGGTGATTCAGTACCTATGTACAAGTAATTTCAAGAGAAACTGTACCGATAGTGTAATGACTTGCAGACATGCAGAGTTTAAGTCAATTGCCTCTCAGTAATAAATCAAATGCTCTGATAACTGACCTGGCAGTTTTTCATCTTGGGTTTCCATTTTATTCACCGGAAATATCCTTTTGGGAAAGCTTAAATGCTTTTGAAATGAAAGCAAACCAAATTGGTTCTTTTGCAAAGAAAACACCAGACTTTGTTTACTTGTTTAAAAAGAAATTGGTTGGATTAATTTGAAAATTATTTTTCTTGGTCTTTGTGTTGTGTGCTATTTTTATCATCTAATGTTTATCCGTTAAGAGGTAGACAATTTTCAATAGCCACAAAATGAGGTTAAAAAAAAGAACAACCCAAAAAACCAAAGCACAAAATAAGACAGATATGTTTAGATAAAATCAGCTTTCACTCTACCGTCTAAGAAATCTCTCTGACTACTCCCTCTCCTATTCACCATGGCTCACGTTATTAGGAGATACACACACACACACACACAAACCTGTCTCTCCGCTCACCAGCCTCTGTACCCCTTGACATAGGGATCAGAGGGGAAATATCTGACACATGGAAGATGTTCAATACCATATTTCATTAATTCAGAGATATATTTACTTTTCCATATTTTAATGACTCATAAATAAAGATGCTTCTTCTAATAAATAGCATGTTATACTTTAAAAGACAGACTGTTTGCTTAGTGGCATGTAAAATAATCATAAATTTTAAAATTGATATAAAATTGATTTATATTCAATGAAAGATGGTATTGAATTGTACCTAATGAGAGATATGCATATAGGGTTTTGGGGCACCTGTTAATGTAGTTTATTGAAAATACAGAGAAAGAACACAAAGAAAGAAATTTCCTAAAAATTAAAGACATCAGTTACAATCCAAATGGTACATATTTATTGGGCATTTATTATTTGCCAGGTACTATTCTTGGTGCTGCGTACACAGCAGTAAACAAAATAGCCCTGAGGAGCATATAGCATAGTGGAGGAAACAGATAATATATTTTTCAAAGAAATGGATATTGCCAGTTGATGATGAGTGTTATGAAGAAAAAAGCAAAGTGGTTAGGAATAAAAGAGGGGAGGGAAGTAGAGGGAGACTGCTATTTTAGATGAGGTGGTCGGGAAGATTTTCTTTGAGGAGGTGGACCATGCACAGAGAAGGAAACAAGGACATAAGTTATATGCCTCCTGGGAGGAGAGCACTCTGGAAAAGAAGAGAGGAAGGAAGTAGAACATTCCAGAAAAGGAAGACACACGGTGGGAGTGTTTGAGAACAGAAAGGAGGCCAGTGAACATGTGTGAGAGTTCTAGGCTCTGAGGCCAAAGAGGCTGTAGGAGCCCTATTGTGTAGAGCCTTACAGGTCATTGTAGTTATTTGGCTTTTATCCTGAACCATGTAGAAGCCTATTCAGAGTTCTGAACAAAAAGTGATGTGGCTGGGCTTATGTGTGGGGTTGTGTGCTGCTGTGTGTAGTAAAGGGAGCGTAGGAGGGCAACTGACAAGGGTGGAAACAGAAAGACCTGTGAGTAGGCCACTACAATAATCCAGTTGAGGGGTGGTGGTAGCCGGGAACAGGAGGATAGCAATTTTCTGGATAAATTTTAAACATAGAGCTGTCAGGATGGCTAATAAATTGGATATGGAATATGGGAGAACAAAATTAATGATGATGGCAAGATTTTTGACCAAGCACCTGGTAGAATGGAGTTGCCATTTACTAAAATGGGGAGGATTGTGGGAAGAATAGTTTGGAGGAGAAAAAAACCAAGAGTTCATTTGGGATGTATTAAGTTAGGAATGTCTAGTAATATCCAAGAGGAGATGTCTAGAAATTAGTCTATAGGAAAGAGGAAGCAGATGGAGAAATACAAACGGGGAGACATTAACATACGTGTGGAATTTTAGGATGTATGAAATCACCTAGGCTCTAGAGGAAGGGTATATAGAGAGAGGGGGCAGGAAGACAGAACCCTGAGGCAATCCAATGTGAACTGTCAGGGAGATGAGAAGGAAGCAGCAAAAGAAGCTGAGAGGAGCAGTCAGGAAGGTGGGATGGAAATCAAGATAAAGTGGCGTGCCAGATATCAAGTGAAGGACAAGGGAGAAATAACTTTGTGAAATTCTACTGACGAGTAAGAAATAGACTGAGATGTGATTATTGTTTTTAGAAGCAAGGAGGCTATTAGTGACCTTTACAAAAAGACGATTCAGTAGAATGTAAGGACAAAAATCTGGTTTGAAAGAGTTAAAGGGAGACTAGAAGGAGAAGTGAAAATAAAAAACAGCAATTATAAACCACTTTCTAAAGGGATACAGATATGCAATGTCAGCAAGAAAAGGATATAGGATCAACATGAGGTTTTGCTGGAATTTTTTTTTTTTTTAAGATAGGAGAGACGGCAAGCATATTTGTCATCGTCAAGGAAGGGTATTCAATCTGCTTTCTTAGGTCCCTTCTCTCTAGTTTCTATACATTAATTTCTTTATACAATTGGAGGAGAAGCATACAATCGAGATCAAAATTTGACATCCTTTCTCAGTTAAACTCTGAAAGGAATATTATTTACACTTTAAAATTTCTTGAAGGGATCTAGAGAATATTTTTTAAAAATATCTTGATATGCTTTGTTTCTTACTAAGAAACATTGTGGGGGGAATGGTATTTTCACATACTTTTAACTAGAAATATAAGAGTGCCTTGTGCTAGCAGAATTTGTTCATTTCAATATTAAATCACATCAACTACAGAAGAATAAGGTCTTATTCTAAAAAAGAAATAATCCCATCACTGTGCTTCTCTCTTTCAATATCAGGGTTGACAGATAAGCCAGTCTCATTAGAAACAGATAAGAGTCTCCTGGCATCTGTTGCAGTAGATGGCTGACAGCAATGCTAAACACGTTGATTCTATTTATTGTAGAAGAGCTAGACTGAATTTAATGAGCGTTCTAGCCCAGTGGTTCAGGTCCTTGGCTATGCATTTGATGTACCAATGCCTGTGACCCACCCCCAAAGATTCGAATTCATTTGGTCTGAATCTGCAAGCAGACATGGGTATGTTTTAAAATATCCCCAGCTGATTTTAATGTGCAGCGGGAGCTGAGAACAACTGCCTAGCATTTCAGCTCTTCGCCTCAAGGTGAAAAAAATTCATAGCTGACTATGATTGAAAGTTGATCTAATCTCAAAAACAGAACACAGGAAATAGCCATCCTCACTTGAAGTAATCTCCTACAGTGGAATTCTCCTCTGCCAGGGAGAGCACACTTCCATAATTTTACTTGTGTGGCAGTTCCATGCACTGCCCAGTGAAAGAGGGAGGGGTCCCTTGGCATCTGTGGGCAGGATTTCTTTTCTTTACCGAGCTACTGAGATGACTATTGAAAATCTCAGAGGGGTCAGAAACAAATTGGTTTTTCTTTGTTCTTCATGCTACATTTGACAGCAGGGTACAAGGAAAAGCCAGGTACTCACAAAGCTTATTTTAGGTGTTGTTGGAGGGAGGGCAAGGAAGAGGGAGAGACAACTGCAAACAAGAAAACAAGGTGAACAAAAATGAAAAAGACAAAACTCAACTGAAGCCAGATCTCTAGGGGCAAACTCGCTTTTGGTTTCAACTATCTACATAATTCAGGTAACAGTAGAGTTGTTGCTTGAATTTCTTGATAACTGTATCTATTTTCTGTTTTGCTGATGACAGCAGCAGGATTTCCACCCCTCTCTGGAAAAAAACAGAATACTACAATGAAGATCTTGGACTAAATGAGGTCTTTTATTCTTGTATTTTCGCTCAGAAATTTGATTGACAGGACAAAAAAAAAAGAACTCTCATCAAAAAAAGGAACAAACTTAAAAAACAAAAACACACGTCAATTTACCATCATTACTTATCTAAGTTTGCTACTCAGTTCATTGTTCATACGTATAAATACTTTCCTAGGCGCGTGACTACAGAGTAGATGCATTCTGTTTGGTCTTTCATTTACCATCTATTTGTTTCTAGTTGCACTTCAGATGCACAGATCTGCACTGATATAATGAATCATGCTCCTTGGCTGCCTCTGGGCACGTTATCTTCATCACTCCCTCCTTATGATATTTACTTTCTTGGTTAGTTCCCTTCATTTCAGATCGCATTCCCTTACTTCACCTAACACACATGTTCATACATATGAGGTGTTTTCTTCCAATATATAGTATCTACCTTTATTTATGTGCATATTTATCCATGAACAACTTTATTGTGAATGTGCCTTTAAATTTATATTAGTGGTGTTAAGTTATAAATCATATTCAGTTTTGTTTTATAAATCACTCAATATTATGTTTTGGAGAATTCTGAATGTGAATATATGTAGTTTTTGTTTTATTTCTTTTGACTGCTGAATAGTATTCCATTGTTTACTTATACCCTACCGCAGTAATCTTCTTCAATAAAATCATCATAATTTTCATTTGAATGACTATATTATAGTCCAACATATTGACACATCAATTTAAATTCAAGTATTTTCCTACTATTTCTTATTTAGATCTTTTAAGTGTTGTAATTAGTGTGTATACACACTTACACATACATGTATTAGTTTGCGAGGGCTGCCATAACAAAGCACCAGAGACTGGGTAGCTTAAAGAACAATACTTATTCTCTCACAGTTCTGGAGGCTAGAAGTCCAAGATCCAGGTGTCAGCAGGACTGATTTCTTATGAGGCCTCTCTCCTTGGTTTGCAGATGAACATCTTCTCCTTTTGTCTTCACATGTTCCTCTGTGTGTGCACACGGCTGTGCCCATATTTTCTTTTCTTATAAGGACACCAGTTATATTGGATTAGGAGCCACCCTAATGACCTCATTTTTACTTATGATCTCTTCAAAGAGCTTATCTATAAATATGATTACATTCTGAAGTACAAGGGGTTAGAACTTCAACATGAATTTTGGGGAGGACACAATTCAGTCCATAACTAACTATATATCATAATATAATTAAGTATAGAACTACCTATATATTGCTACATATGTATGATATATATATATATATATATGTACATATATTGCATTTTTCTAATTTTCTAGATAAATTTTGAAGATGAATACCTAGGAGTCGGAATATTTAGTCAAAAGATATAAACACGTTTAAACATCTTGATATTTATTGCTAAATTGCTTTCCAAATATACTGTGCCCATGTATACTGCCAATTTCTCTAGGCATGTGCCAGTTTTACCAATTATTGCTAGCATTGAAGACATTATTTAAATTAACTTTCTTTTTTCAACAATTGTAAAATTAGCACTTTTATTGTTAGTTGTAAGTTTTTGCAGCAGTAACTTCTGATCTCTGTCAGCAGGTGTCAAGGCTATGCTTTAGACACCAATAGTACAACAGTAGATGCTTTGCAAAACAGAAGTGAAGAAATGTGTTGTCATAGTTGTACATATATGTTCCTTATAAAGCATTAGATAACTTTGATGGATTCTGATTATATCAGATATAATTCTCCAGAAAAACAGAACCAAGAGGGTATCATCTGTCTGTCTGTCTGTCTATCTATCTATCTATTAATCAGTCATTTATCTTCTATTTATCTATATAGAGAGATTTATTTTAAAAAAATTGTAAGGAATTGGCTCATGAGATTGTGGAAATTGTCAAGTTCAAAATCTTCAGGGTAGGCCAGCAGGAGACTCAGGGAAGAGTTTGATCTTACAACTTGTCTGAAGGCAGTCTGCTGGCCCTATTCCTTAGAAGGCCTCAGTCTTTTGTCTCCTAATATTTTCAAACATCTGGGTGAGACCTACCTATATTATGGAAGGTCTTTTGTAATTAACTTCTTTTACTCTGTTTTCAAGGTCCATTCATGTTGTAGCTTTTATTAGTAATTCATTCCATTTTGTGACTGAATAATATTCCACTGTGTGGATATATCACAATTTGTTCATCCATTCACCAGGTTATGGATGTTGAGTTGGTTTTGCCTTTTGGCTACGATCATATGTTGCTGTTATGTACATTTATGTAAAAATTTTTGTGTGGACATATATTTTTAATTCTCTGGGTTATATATCTAGGAGAAGAATTGCAGGGTCAAATGGTAACTCTATGTATAACTTTTTGAAGAATTGCCAGAGTGTTTTCCAAAGTGGCTGCACCATTTTACATTGTATGAGGTTTCCATTTTCTTCACATCCTTGCCAACACTTATTATAGCCATCATAAAGGGTATGAAGTTATATCTCATTTCATTTTAATTTGCATTTCCCTGGTGACTAATGATGTTGAGCATCTTTCTATGTGGCATTTGTATAGCCTACATTGGAGAAATGTCTATTCAAGTCTTTGACCATTTTGAAATTGAGTATTTGTCCCTTCTTATTGAGTTTCTTATTAAGTCCTTTATATATTTTTGTCTAGAGACAAATCCTTATGAGACATATGATTTGTAAACACTTTCTGCCATTGTGCAAGTTGTCTTTTCATTTTCTTGATAGTGTCATTTGAAGTACTAAAGTTTTTTATTTTGATGAGGTCCAACTCATTTATTATTTTTCTTTTGTTGTTTGTGCTTTTGGTGTCATAGATAAGGCTCCATTGCCAAATCTAAGGTCACAAATATTTACCCAATGCTTTCTTGTAAGAAATTTATAGTTTTGGCTCTTACATTTAGGTATTTGATCCATTTTGAGTTAACTTTTGTATATAGTGTGATGTAGCATCCAAATCCATTATTTTTCATGTGGTTATCCATTTGTCCCAGCACCATTTGTTCAAAAGACTAATTTTTCCCTACTTACTTATCTTGGAAGCCTTGTTAAACGTTAATTGACCACAGATTCATGGGTTTATTTTTGAATTCCCAATTATATTCCACTGATCTACATGTTTATCCTTATGCTAGTACCACATCGACTTGAACACTACAGTTATATAGTAAGTTTTGAAATCAGAAAGTGAGTCCTCTAAATTTGTTCCTCCTTTCTGAAGATTTACTATTATTATTATTTTTGATTGCTTGAGCTTCCATATGAATTTTAGGATCAGTGTGTCTATTTCCATTAAGAAGCCAGCTGTGAATTTAATTGAAATTGTGTTGAATCAGTAGATCAATTTGGAGAACATTGTATCTTAACAATATTTAGTTTTCCAATCAGTGAACATGGGATGTCTTTCTATTTATTTAGATCTGAATTGATTTCATTCAACAATGTTTTTAATTCATTTACAACAAAATGAATCAACAGAGTTTTGGTGGAACTTGATCAATAGATTCTACACAGCTCTTCTTTATGGAAAAACAAAAACTCATGAATACCCAACATCTCTTCCCCAAAAACAATAAAAGGGGAAGACTTAGCCTAACAAATATTTATTATTCATCTGTAATAATTAAGACAAGAATAGATAAATAGACCAATAATACAGAATAGAGAGCCCAAAAGATAAACATCTGATATGTGATGTGCTTCTACTAGTTCCTGAGAATTAATAATTAAATCATTGGAAGCTTGAAATTGATACTTGGTTTCATGAAGCCTGTTGTATAGATTTAATCCAAAGTTAATGGTGGTCTTCTTGTCTAAATCTTTTATGCCATTCAGTAACTTTTGAGAAGGCAGAGGGCTTACCTCATATTTACTTTACATTGTGTATCACACAATAAATGGATTAAAGAATGAACATATTAATTGCTTTTAAACTTACAGCACTTAGAAATAATATTGAATATTATTTATTGGTTCTAATCTTGAATATTATTTATTTGGATACTGGATTCAAAATGTTTCACAACATAAAACTTTTGCTTTAAAAACCTTGGCCAGAAACAAATTTTTAAAAGTCTCTGGATTAGGTGTGAGATAAACCTGGTTAACTATGTAATAAACTAAGTTTATTTTCTACTTACATTCTCTGCTCAATCTGCCATAGCCCACTGAATGTGGTGAAGTTTTAGGGGGCATACCCTAAGATGCTTCAGCCAGTGATGGGAGAGAGGGAGATGAGGGGGTCATTGCTTCTATGATTCTACCCTATTTAAGGCAAGGAATTTGTTTTCAGTTCAAACTCCAAGTAAAAACACACTCTTTCAACCAAAAGGTATTTCAAAACTTCTTCCAACCCCAAGGACAGCAAAAAGTACAGAACAAAGAATGATGGAATATACATAATTCAGAGGTAGGTCATAAACTGTAGCTTCCTGCAAACAGAAAGAAAAGTGCTTAGGGAACTTACTGGTAGCAGGTTTATTTTGTTGTTGTTGTTTTTAGAGAGAGAGAAAACTCTTTACTATTGAGCAGGTTTGCAGTTAAAAAGAAAATTTGTAAAGTGCGTAAGAGTGAAAATCAGGTTCTGAATGTGAAAATGGCTCTGGAGGAATTCACTGAAGAAGAGCAGCAAGTCCTATTATAGTTTCAGGGAACATGAATCTAGGCTACCTCAGGGCGTAAACTATTCCCTAGGCTCACCAGGTCTTTGTCAGCATCAAATAGTAAGTTTGTGGCAAACACCACTGCCATTCATTTGAGGTTCACTGTTAATAATTTAGTGAAACATACAGTGCTTTTCATAATATGAGTGACTGCATCCATTCTCACTTAATCCTTTATAAAGTCTTAGGTAAGCAAAATCCCTTGCCACAGATCAAGGTCTCTTACTTAAATGGAGTTCCATGGATAGATATTCGAAGCATGTTTAAATCAAGGCTAAAGATCTAAGCAAAATTTCATGTTTATATGTGAATTTTCCTAGGTAAGTGGTCCATAGTTTCTTTAGCCCCTCAAAGAGATTTGCAACTCTAAACAAGTATTTTCACTAAAAATCAGAACTGGACAAGTCCTACCTCATTTGTCTACGTAATATTCTAGTGTTCAGAGCAAGAAAACCAGGTAAACAGTCCACATAAAAGAGTATGCGTTTACAGGCTTGTTTCTTACAGGTTATACTATTTTCACAGGGAAGAAAATACATAACAAAGGGCAGTATAAACATTTTTTCCCAAAATCATTACACTCAGTTATGAATCTTTTCTTTGCAAATATTTCCATCCATTTCCTGTTCAAGAACAAAATCACCTGGTCTACACTTTCATACTCCATCTGTAAATACCAATCTCAAAAAAACTAGCCAAAAAATGAATGAAGCAATGGAGACAAGGCACATTCAGTGACTTCTAGGTCTATTTCCTTATTTCATTTAGGTTCTGGGCATCAACCCCAGTGTTTATTTGCACAGTTACACAAGTGTCATGACTACCACAAACCTGACCTTGATGCTGAAACCCATGAATGTGAACAGTACAGTGAGTTACACTCAGGGAAGAAGGAAAAGGGAAGTAAGAGGCCAAGAGAACAACTGATCATCCTCACAGAAGACAAGAGAGCTTTACTAAAAGCTGTTCGAATCCTAGAATTAATGTTATTTCTATTCCACACTTGGGGAAAAATACTAAGGTAGTGAAAAGTCTGGCAAAAAAGGAGAACAGAGGGGGAGGAGTGTGTGTGTGTGTGTGTGTGTGTGTGTGTGTGTGTGTGTGTGTGTGTAAGGACAAGTGACAAGGAAGAAGTGCCACGAGGAAGAAAGACATGAAATGTCTAACTGTACTTAGGAAAATAGTGGTCCCTTTATCAAGTAACAACCACTGTCCTGCCTCTTATGACTGTATAGGTAGGGTAATATTTGGCCAATGTCATAATGAGAAATCAGTTTGCTTACATATTGCTTATTTAGGATAAATCACTTTCAATCTATACACCAATGGCCTCCAAGTGAGGTGTCAGGTATTTGTGGTGTTGGGCAAACAAAAAAACAATAGGCTACTGTCAACTCAGATGCTGCTAAAATGCCACTGGAAGTGGGAGAAAATAAAGAGGATGGCTGCTAGTAATATTCATTCATCTATGAAGCTGGGTCCTATGGATAGTGATGAATTAAGTTGCAGAGAGTCCTTGCTCTTTACCATATGAAGTTCACATTGAGCCAAGGGAGTGTTGGGGCACCTATGGTTAAAATAAAATTTCAAATAACAAAATGTAATGGCAACTTTTATGTGTAACCTTGGCTGGGCCATGGTACCCAGCTATGGGGTGAAATATTATTCTGGATGTTTCTGAGAGGGCGATTGGATGAGATTTACATTTAATTGGGTAGACTTTGAATGAAGTGGATTGTCCTCAATGATAGGTGAGCCTCATCTAATTAGTTGAAAGCCTGAGCTTCAGAATGGAAAACTGACCTCCCTTGAGCAAGAAGGAACTCTGCAGCATGGCAGATTAGGTTCTTCTCTGGGTCCACAGCCTGCCAGCCATCCTGCAGATTTTGGACTTGCCAGCCTCCATAATTGTATGAATCAATTCCTTAAAATCTCTCTCTCTCTCTCTCTCTCTCTCTCTCTCTCTCTCTCTCTCTCTCTCTCTCTCTCACACACACACACACACACACACCGATTCTGTTTCTCTGGAGAACCCTGACTAACACAATAAACTAATGAACTGAATTAACCTAACCTAACGTAAACTAAAGCAGGTATGAAGTTACACTTCTGATGTTATGAAGGAGACTTGACAGATACTCAATCAACTCTTCTAGCAAGAGCTAGATTGTCCTATAGTCACCAGTTTTAGGGGTCAGCAGGGAGACTTCCAAAAAGATACTTTCTGCTGAGGGTGCTGAGACAGTATCAGTGAGTAGCCCATCTACTAAGGAACTGCTAAGTTATTTCAGCATGTTAGGGCATTTCTTAGGGGAACTACTACCTCAACTCTAACAGATAGACTTGAAAACAACTTGTTTACCAAACGTGGATTGTTTTATTATTTTTTAAAAGATAATTATATATTTCATTAGAGAGAGAATAGGCTTTTTCAGTTTTGGAGCCTTAAAATTCTGGAAGTCCAGAAATTCTGATAAGACTTGCTCAGGGTTCGAGCAAGAAATTAAGAGAATTAGCATGGTCAGGTATTCCTCTTGATTAATGAGGATCAACTCTATGGCAGACACTGTACAAGAGCCTGAGGAAAATATAAAGGAGACTTTCAATTTAATATGACTTGAAAGAGTACACACACACACACACACACACACACACACATTTTTAATGTGGTTATCGAAAACGTGGTAGAAGTAGAACAAAAAACTCTATGCCAGTAGACAAAGTTTATCTCAGTGCCTGGGTTGAATGAACACAATATTGTAAATTAAAAGAATATTTTGATATATTCCTTTTCTCTTCCTCTGACATTCTTATAATTGAGGATGAATAGATGATTAGGAACATTTTCTTATTATTTTTAGTTGCTATGGAATATTAATCAAGTTTTTGTCTGAGGCCATAAATTATTACTTTACCAAGCAATATTCTCAAGTTATTATTGCAGGTGGTATACAATTTCTAGGCACTCTAAATATTGTAAAACAATGAAGACTATTAACTTTTGAGTACCTTTCTTAAATCCTGCTGGCCCAGCTACAAGAAAAACACTTGTTTACAAATAAATCCACTATTTTATTTATTTCCGTTTTCAATTATAGTTGACATACAATATTTTATTAGTTTCACATATATAGTAATTAGATATTTATATAATTTACAAAGTGATCATCCTGATAATTCTATTATCCATCTGACACCATAGTAATTACAATATTATTCACTATGTTCCTTATGCTATAACTTACATCCCCATGACTATTTGGTAACAACGAATTTGTACTTTTTAATCCCTTCCACTTTTTCAGTCACCCCTCCCACACACCCCTGATGGTTTCAGCTAGCAATCATCAAAATGTTCTCTGTATCTATGAGTCTGTTTGCTTGTTCATTTTGTTTTTTATATTCCACATATAAGTGAAATCGTGTGGCATTTGTGTTTCTCTGTCAGACTTACTCCACTCAGCACAGTACCCTCTAGGTCCATCCATGTTGTTGCAGATGGCAAGATTTTATTCTTTTTTATGGCTGAGTAATATTCCATAGTATACGAATATAATACCTCTTCCTTATCCATTCATCCATTGATGGACACCTAGGTTGCCTTCATATCGTGTCTGTTGTAAATAACACTGCAATGAACATATGGATGCACATGTTCCTCCTATCCCGGGAGTAGGGAAGGGCTCAACAAAGAAACAGTGGCTTCTGCCAGGTCCTCCATCTAGGAGAACACTGCCCTTCCAGCCCTTGTTCGGAAGCCAGACAATTCAGTTCCTCTCCATATGTACCTGGCACCTTTTAAACGACTGCCCTAGTGATGGAGCTCAGTGAATGAGCAAGTCTTTTTGTTGGCCCTTTAAGAGGAGCATCTGGGACTCCAGCTGCCCTCATCTCACTCAGCTACACTCTCCACTGGTTTTCACAGCAAAAAGTTACTATGGTTCCTTTTCTTCCCAGCACTGGAACCCTGACCTGGGGAACCTAGTGTGGGACTGGGATCCCTCGCTCCTCTAGAGAGACCTCCACAGCCAAGATGTTTCTTCCAATTTTGAATCACCACACGTGGGTGTGGGACCAGCCGGTTCAGCATCTCTGCTCTTCCTACCAATCTTGAGATGGATTCTTCTGTATACCCTTAATTGTAGGACTTCTGTTCAGCTACACTTCAGTCAATTCTCAATGATGGTTGTTCTGTAGTTTAATTGTAATTTTGATGTGGTTATGAGAGGAGGCAAATACAATGTTTACCTACTCTACCATCTTGACCAGAAATCTACATCTCCCTATTTTAAATAGATCGTTTATAATACTGAAATGAAGTAATAGGATAGCAAAGGATCTTGGTTTATTCCAGCTGAACAATGAATGTTTCATGATGTTACTATAAATACCATACTATTACTTGATGATGGGACCCCTTATGATTTGGACTGTGAGCTGATCCTGGGTCTGGTTTCTCTCAGTCATTCCTTGCCCTTCCCTCACTCTGCTATGTTCCAAGGAGGTGAGGGCGGGGTACTGACCTCTATAGGTTACATTTCAAGGGCCTCTGTAACATCTTGGTTAATGAGGGCATTGGTGGTAAAGGGTAAAAGTACGTGGAACTATTTCTCTTCTTCCCTCTGTTCCCAAGTTGCTGAAGCACAAACCTCAGCATCATAAATATTCCCATTTTCCACAAATATCCCCGTTTTCCACTTCTGCCTTATGACCATGCTCTCTGGAATACTCACTATTAGGCGAGAAGATATGACAGTATCTTTTCAGTTAAAATAATTATAATTATTACAAAAATAATTATTTTTGTAAAACGAATTGAACAAAACACAAATATGGATAAGAGAACTTAGTCTGCAAACAAAATTTTACATTTAATGTATTTTGTTAGCAAATCACAAAGGATCCTTAAGAAGCTTGGAGATGTATGGTTGGAGGTAGCAATCACAATAATCTCTAAATCTTCTTTCCAATGCATCTCTATTGGGAGCTTCTCTAAAGCTAGGAGAGTTTAATCTCTATTTTTAAAAGCTCTTCCAATAATGAAATCATCTTTTCCTGTGAGAGACTAAGAAAGATGTTAGCATATGTGTAATTTATGGTATTTCCATAAGTTCCAAAGAAGGCATTGGCCGTATTCAATAAACATTATCTTCTGAAAGAATAGCATGATTCTCTGTATCCTAATTGATGTAAACAATCACAGTCCATATACTTGTATCAACCACAGACTTCACTCTTTTCTTTCCTAAAGATGTGCACACCTCCCAAATTTTCTTTTTTTTCTTGTATCCTAACCTTACTCAATGGGGTACTTATCATTGGAACACTTTTTTTCTTTCCTTCTTTAGCTATTTCTGGTTGAATTATTTAAGCTGTTTGGAACTATGAAATTCCCTTAGGAAATAACTATTGATCTCTTGTTAGAGCATAAAGGTGACTCTCAAGCACATTTTCTGAGAATTTTGAGAAACACTACATAAGAAAGCAAGGTTACAAACACCTGCTCAAACTTAAAACTAAACAAGCAGTGGACCATATCCTAGTAAGAATCATTGGAGACATCATTGTTTAGACTGGAAAAATAGTTCAACTACCATGTTAAAATATTAAAATTAAGAGTAGTTCTAATTTTAGTTTTTACATGCCCAAAAACATGAATTTTTAGTCACTGGTCCTGTGAATCAGTATTAAAGGGTTTGAGGTCTATTCTTAATTAACATATATTTTCTATAACATCCTACATACCTAGAAGAATTCATATGCATTCCAAATATCCTTGGTCCTTTAGACTTTCTGTGCCTCAGATAAACTCAGTTTTTGTCAAAAGATGAAAACACAACTTCCCACAATTTGTTTTCCATTATGCAGAGATGGTGTGATTTTTCCCCTTGGGTTCTGAGGTCTAAATTTGATGTATTTTTAAAAAAAGAATCAAATTTAGAACTTAGTAAAATACAGGTATTTGCTGGGATTTTCGATTATGAGGAATGAAAAAGGAAGGAGTGACTTTCATTATAAGTCTGATGGAAAAAATGCTGATATTTAGTCAGCGGCTTCCCAGGGCACTGGGAAAGGCAAAGAAAACATTCAGTCTATCCCGTAAATCTCAAATACATATCTGCATCTATACAGGAAGAAGTCTGGACTTGAGACCACCTAAGGTTTTCTTCCAGCTCGGAAATACTGTGATTGCAATACTGTGCTTTCTTTATGCTCTCTGTTTTTGTGATGTGGAGTCCTTAATGACCTAATACTTATTCATCCCCTTTCTCTATATTTCCCTCTGTCATCTCATTTGGATAATATAAATACAAATGATATCTTTTCAGGAAATTTCAGTATCCATCTTTTTTTCTTTTTCTACTTTGTAACAGAAGCCATCTTTGCCTTGGAAATTCTCTGCGACTTTAGGAATATTCCTCAGTGTCCTGTGTCCTTTGGTAGGGATATAAATGCTGATTAAAGAAGTAGGTTAGACTTCTGCTGCCAGTTAGGATATATGAGGTGTGATTAAAAAAAAAATACAGTGAATGCTGCTGTCAATTGTCATTCATTGGAAAGGCAGGGGTCTTCAATATGGGAAGCGGCATGTCGAATCTTAGTAGCAGTATTTCAACTTATTCGGGGCAGACAGTCGGGTGTGAGCTACTGTTGAGAGAAGGTGTATTTTAAAGTGTGTCATAAATCATACCCCATCATGACAATGCTCCATGTCATACATTCTGATATAGCAATTTCTGTCAAATAAAAACATTACAGTGTGTCCTCATCCTCCTTATTCACCGGATCTGGCACTGTGCAATTTCTGTATCTTCCCTAAAGTCAAAATGATCATGAAAGGTAAATATTTTGAACGGACTCAGGGAATCGAGGTATTTACAGCAGCGCAACTAAAGACACTCACAAAAGAGGACTTCCAGAACTGCTTTAGAAAGTGGCAAGAATGATGGGATAAGTGTGTTCAAAGTGAAGGGGATTAATGGCAATGTGTCTTTGACTGTAATACATTTTTTTTAAATTTAAGCATTCACCGTATATTTTTATCATACCTTGTAGAAAGTTGCAAAAGACCTCTGCTCCCATAGTAACTATAAGAAAAGACCAAGACGAAATAAATACCATACTTTTCTATGGAGCTAGTGAATAATAGTGCTGGCAAGGCACCTTGATAAACTATATTCTAGAGAGAAATAAGCCCATCACAGGTGAGCAGAGAATGGAAGCAGCTTCCATTCCTGGATCCAGGGCCAAGGTGAGCTGCTAGAGATGAGAAGAACATGGGGATGAGGGGAAATAGGCCTTCCCTGGATGACTGGGCTGGTGGAGAGTCTGGAAGAACTCAGTCCAGCAAGTCTATTTGCCCAACCTTCCACATACTGACAAAGCAACAGTAGTGGAGGGGCTAGTGTGCAGAAGGCAAACACATGGTCCTGGGCATTTTAACAGTGATTGGATTCTGGGGTCACCCAAAAGTGAACCCAATATATCTGAAACTTCAGTCCACCCCTCCTAGCTCAAATACCAACAAGACTGGAAAGGTTCTAATGTTCTTTTATTCACAATGTTTGGAATTTTCACTCTCCCTCTCCTCTCTTGCTCTCTCTCCATATATACAAATATATATGTATATATATTACATATACTCTCTATATATGTATAGTATATATACGCAAAAATATATATGATACATATATATATATATACATACATATAAAATGTGAGGAAGCAGGAAAATATGGTAATTAATGACAAAAACTTTAAAACAATATACATTTGTCAAAGACATAAGAAAATGCATGTTGTGTGTGAAGAAATGGAATTTTTTCTTGATTTTCTATGAAAATTAGAAACACTAAAACATTCAAATGGAAATTCTAAAACTTAATGCAGTATCAGAAGTCAAAATTTATTGAATGGGCTTAACAGAAGAAAACGAAAAAAAAAAAAAGAGAGAGGGATGAGTGAACTTGAGAACAAATCAATAAAAATTACCCAAATTGAAAAAGAAAAATGTTTTTAAATCAACAGACTATCCATAAGTATGAGATAATATCAAACAATCAAATATAATTGGAGTCCCAGAAGGAGAGAAAGTGGGTTAGGAAAACATTTTAAAGTAAGTTATTTCATAGTAGCGCAGGGCTCATTTCACAATGCTATCTCTCTCCTTCTGCCTTCTAACTGCTCTCTCCCTTCCACCTCCCACTGGGCTAGAACTGGTGCAGGTGTGCACTCATTGTTGTTAGTTTGAAGCATGGCTGATCCTGAATTACAATAATTAAATCAGAGTAAGTTTGCTCTAAGTCTCAAGGTGTAATAACTTCCAAATCCATGAAAGATAATGAACCAGTAAGTTGCATGCAGTTGTAACTACTGCCTGGTGCTATTTTAGGTCCAAACATTATAAAACCCAAGTTCTGAATCTTGAAGGGAGAAGGAGCAATCTTAAACATAATCATTTCATTTACTCAATTCATAAATAATCGTTTTTCCCTACATGGCATTCTAAAAATACAAAACTAAAACACAGAGGGAAAGGAGCAGTGATGTAGCGAGTAAGTCTGGAAATGCTCCTCTCAATAACTTATTCTGCCAAATCTTAATGTGTAATGAAATAGAAACAACCAGGTATGGAGAGACTATTAAGGAGCAGAAATTCATCTGTGTGGTGCACTGATGACGTGGTTGTGTGGAATGAGGAGTGAACACTACAGCTAGGTCCGCCAAGGGGCCCAACAATGGCGGTGAGAAGCTCCTCTTCTCTTTACTAGAAGATTCACCTGAGGCCAGGGGGATGTTATGTCTACACTGGCAGGAGTAGACGGGGAAGCAATTGCTATTAAGAAACCACTGTGGCCTGCCTCCATCTCCTACTGGCACTTTGTCAAACACTCTGATGAAACAAGTCTACAGGAAAGAAAAAAAATACCAAAGATATTTTAATCTTATATAATTATAATAAGACTAAATGGGAAAATTCATTTTTCATTACACATTTCACATTTCTGAGTTTGTCAGTCAGTATTTAAGGATCGTTGACACTGTAGCCTCATTTTCCTGTTTTTGAAATTGTCTGATTATACTGTGTCATATAAGTGTTAGCTATTATTTTGGTATAACTACTCCTGCTTGATAAAAGAATGAGTGGGGGGCAAACTGCTAAGATTAATTGATTTGGCCAGTGATTTTTAGGTGATCTTTGGATGTAACATATTTTGGGTAAATGGAGATAAGAATTAAAAAACAGCTTGAAAGATTGTTGAGGATAGTGATAAATCACAAAGCCTTAGAGACTACTATGTAATTCTCATGTAGCACCACTTTAGAATGAAAATAAGAGGAAAAGTGCAAGTGGAGGTGAAGAAAGGGGTTGGAGATTTGGGTTGGGGAGTGGGTAATGAGGATCAGAAATGAATGGATTTAACTGAATGACTATAGTACTCTGCAGAAAAGAGGAGGGATAAAATTAATAAGAAAAAAAAAAAAAAAGAACCCACCAGTAATTCTAGGAGTTACTCTTGAGCAAGTTCCTCGTAAGGTTACTTTCGGCTTACGTTTAAATAATAGCTGCCTGCTCCTCATTCTGAAATGCTTCTAAGATTGCATTCCATCACTTTCCCTCTTGGACTCTTCGGCTTCCTGAAGAAACAGTCTTTGCTTTTTGAAAAGCTATAGCCAGCATGTCTCCTTTTACTTTCACACTGAGATGAGAAAGAAGCAGGACTAGGATTCCTTCCCTTCTCTTCCCACTCCCTTCTTATCCTTTCCCTAGTATTTGCAATCTCTACCTCTATTTCAGCAGTCACAGGCATCTTATCTAAGTTTCATTTTGAAATGTAGAATTCTTTTTTAATGAGAGAATGCAAGGCTGGGAATTTTATACTAGATATCTGTCCAGAGAATAGCCCAAAAGGTAAATTGTCTCTTTTTCTAGTAACATTGACAATCCTGAAAGAGTTAATTTTCCACAGGATCACATCTGACTCCAGATCCTGTTTGATTCTCCACAAGAGCAAAATAATATGTAAATTAAGCTTGAAGGAGTGACAGTAAAAGACTTTCTAAGTGATTACTAACTCAACATAGGCAGCAACTATATTTTGTTAAACTTATATTAACATGATACCAAATACTGTCATTACTCCCCCACCTCCAAAAAGAAAAGTGCTAGCCACATGTTAAATTTCAAGAACCGGTAGAAAAATTTGGTTAGAGGAATAAAAGTCTTTAAGAATTTATTTCGTTTTTAGGCATATTATTAATGGCCGGCGGGAAGTAAAGTGATTTGAGAAGGAAAGCTTGCGGTGTACCAGCTGCTGCTGGAGTCAACTAATTACAACATTCCACTTGATATCTCACCAGATACACAGGCAAGAACAAGAAGGGCTTCAACACTTTACAATTAGACTTTTAAATTATCTTCTAAAACATAGTTGTACGCAAAAGTGATTGAATGTATAAGTGACATCAAAAAACAAATTTCCAGCTAGGTTTCCTACCACCAATTTCAACATCCTCCTTAATGTCTCATAAACACTGAATCTAGTTTCCCTTCTCAGTGAAAAGCCTGGGCTGTCCTTAAAAAGGGAGAGTAATTCCTACTGTCAATTTAATAACTTGTTTCCTCCACTACATTGTGAGCACCTCCAAAGCAGGAACCAGGTGTTTTACTTTTGTATCCATAGGACCTAGCACAGAGCTAACCATCTGGTAGGTAAATGCTCAGTAAATATTAGTTGAATGGATAATAAGCAGGCAATCACCAGCACGTCATGTTTGAAGGTAGTGCCCGGTGACTCCTTCGATGCTGAACTTTCTATATTAGTTTCTTCTTTGGATTAAAACATTAATGGCACTCTCCTGAGAGATGCAAAAGTAGACTTGAACCAATTCAGAGACCGCAACTGTTCTTGAGTAGAATTATTCAACATTATGAAGATGTCAGCTCTCCCCAAATTAATTGATAAGTATCCAATCCCAAGAAAATACCAACAAGCTTTTTTATGGAGTATACAAATTGATATTAAAGTTCACATGGAAAACAAACATGCAAGAATAAGTAGAAAAACGATGCAAAAGAAAAGCTGTGAGGGGGATCTAGCCCGACGTACAGCACACTACATTGTGCTATCATTTAAAGACTGTGGCACTGGCACATGAATAGCAAATAGACCAAAGGAAAAAATACAAATAGATCCAAAGACTCATGGAAATTTAGTGCATCATAAAGGTGCACTGCGAATCACGGGGGCAAAGATCAACTTTTTAATAAATGGTAGCCATTTTAATAAATGACAAAAGAAAATTAGACTCATACTTCACTCTGTATATACGAATAAATTCCAAATTGAATCAGGAATCTTAATGTAATACATGAAACCATGTAAGTGTTGGAAAAAAGGAGTGAATTTCTCCTTAACATCACTGTAGGAAAAGGCTTTCTAACTACAATTGAAAAATCCAGAGGCAATAAAAGGAAATATTAATAAATTTGACATGATTTTTTTAAATTGCATGGCAAACACCAAAAGATAAAATGCGACTAACAAACTGGAATAAAATGTTTGCAACATATATCCCAAATCAAAAGCTAAAATCCCTAATGTATAAATAAGAACTCTTAAAACTGAGGGACGAAGAACCAAAACCCAATGGAAAAACGGTACAAAAATATGAATAGACAATTCACAAAAATATGTAAAAATCACCCTTAAGCATATTGCCCTTAAACACATGTAAAGATGCTTAAATTTACTCATAATTAAATAAATGCAAATTAAAGCAACACTCAGTTATCATTTCTAACCTATCAGATTGGAGAAAATCTGAAAGTATCACAACATATTCTACTGTCCAAGGTGTGAAAAAATAGGCATTCTCTTACACAGGTAGAAATACAAACTAGAACAAATCTTCTGGATAGGGAACAATCTGTAACAAAGCTATATATACAGTTACCCATCCATAAGAAAGGATTTGAATAAATCATGACACATCCACATAATAAGAGTACTATATACAATTGTATAAAGAATAAGGACAATCGCTATGAATTAATAAGGAGTGATTTGCAGAATATGTTGCTAAGTACAAAAACAAAGGGGAAAAGAATATCTGCAGTGTTGTTATCATCATTAAGAAATTAGAGAAAATAAGAAAGTATACAAGAAGAAATATAGGAAGAACAAATCAGAAACATACATGGAAATAGTTATCCACAGTAGCTACTAGGTGGAAATAAGGTGGAAAGAACGGGTGAAAGTATAACTTTTTTTATATTTCTGATTTTTAGAACCATGGTAATTTTTAACATAGCCAAAAATAAACAAATGATTCAAATCAACTAGGATACTGGAAAAGTCCAAAACAAAATTCAAACAGAGTTAACCTAACTGTATTACCAATGAATAACCACACTGAGGGAGTTGATGAAGAAAAGAACTAACCTAAGTAACTTTGGAAGACATAATTTACATGTAAGGCTAAAGAAAAAAGACAAATACTGTATTCTTTATTAAATTTAGTTTTCATAGGGGTATGGGTTAGTACTTCTGAAACTATGTTTATGCATTCTATGATTGAGCAAATAATAAGTATATTTTGGATAATGAAATCTAGATTTCTCATGGTATCTACTATGGGTGAAGCACTGCTCCACCTACATTGATTTTAATATATTCTACATTTCTGAATTGTTAATCATTAGAATTGAACTTCTAGCAAACCATTCTAAATTAGTAAGAGTATGAATGAATGGTTCTTTCCCTCTAAAGAGGTAAAATTACTGCTGGCATAATTATTTCCAGTAAAGTTTTGGAATTCAGGTGCTGCAAAAGAACATTTTCATTCTAAAAAAAGTAGGTTTAATAATTATAAACAGTAATAGTCACCATGCATTGAGCATTACTATGTGCCAGGCACTTGGCCATGTACTTTGCACAAAGTATTTCATTTAACCTTATTTAAACAGCATTTCTATGCTATTTAAAGATTAGGACATCTTTACAGATTAAGAAATGGAGATAGAATTGAAGTAGCTGTCCAACCTCTATCTAACATCAGAACTCTCAAATACCATCATCATGTCATACTCTTTAGTCCACCAAAAGGTTCCCTGACTAAAGCGCTATTGCTTTATTTCCCTACACTCTGGTGTCTTATGCCCACCCCATAACAAGAGGGAGTGTAGACTCAGGATCCTGTCAGAAGAGCAGGAAATAGTTATTCGTTTTTCTTATCTGCATGGAGCTTCGGGTTACTTCTCTTTGTGATCTTATTCGGCACCTTCAATTTTCCAGAACTCAGTTCATTTAATATATTCTTTAAAGGAAAAGACAGAACATAATGGGAAAAAGTATTTCTAAGATTCTACCAAAAGATTTCAGAAACTAGAAAAGATTACATCTTTTAGCAGCAGGCTTATTTTTAAAGTTTAACCAGTCTCCAAACTTATAATTGCTTTAACTATAATCCAAGGAATCCCTAAAGTGCTGGATTCTCAAGAAGTAAAAGCTATTCTATTACCCAGGGGCAAGGAAACACTGCAAGGAACTCAGTTTCTTTGCTCATTTCAACCTCTTGGGAAATTCCCTGCACCTCTCCACCATGGTATCTCATCAGTTTCTGGGATACTGTGAAACCTGCCAAGGGAAAGTCAAATGACTATGTCCAGAGTCATTTCCTTAATTCAGAGATTAGAAAGGAGAAATTGAAAGCTGAAAATTGTTCAAGCTCAAGAAAAATACATAAACAAACAACTAAGTGTAGACATCGGAAAACAAAGTGTTATGCTTGGAAAAAGTCCTGGATACCTTGTTCAGTAAAAGTCCTCTTTTATCCCAAATTATTCCTTTTCAACAAATAAACACACTTATTCCTAAACTGTGGTGTATCCTATACAGTGTTCAACCCTGTGTAGCCACCCTGTCTATGCAACTACTTCTACTGTTTGTTCTCCAGAGGACTGGCCAGACTTTTCAGAAAAATAGCGGTGGCTCTAGAAACTGGAGGGCTCTTCCAGAAATAGGAGGCGACATAAGTGCTACCAAAAAGAAATCTTCAATGGCCAAGGTCTGTGGGGAAATATTTAAGATCTAGCATATGGTACATGGCTTCCATATTTTACAGATGATTCAGACCTAAAAATACTAAGAAATGGAAAAACATGGGATTTTTGTTACAAATTCTATATAATTACTTATAGATGATATTCTGCCAAATGTACTTATGGGTGTAACATAAATCTGGACTATGGAAAATATTTTTTATTTATGTACTTGTCATTTCTGTGGGTTTAACTGTGGGGAACTATACAGAATCTTTAGGTTACTTTGAATCAGACAGAGGAGATAAACTCTTTCTAAAATAGGACTTGTTGACAACTTACTCATTTTTCAAAGCTGTCGATTTCTTCCTGAATTTCAAGTTTCAAGATTATACCATTAGAAAATTATCTGCATTTTTTACGTAATGCCCTGCTTTAGTACAAACAGCTCTGAGGTAGCTTATGGAAATACATGTAGCATAATCAGATTTTTTTTTTCCTAAAGATAAATACTCGTAAACCAGAGAAAAGTGAAAGGAGGGAAAAGAAAAGCCCGGGAAAGTTAGTTCACAGGAATGCATGCCTCAAGTTTCTGCATGGGAATAAAGGAAACCCCATAGTAAATTCTAGACTCCCTGGTAGCCAGAACAAGGAGGGGAATATAGTCAGCTATGTAATTCATGTTGTCTGTAGCCAGGGATGATAAGGAAAATACCTAACAACTGGGATAGCTCAAGCCCCAACTGACCTGTTGTTCACCTTAGAAAGATAGTATGGCATCACACTATGTAGAATTTTGCCACTAAGAAATGCCATCCCCTTGATTTTGCCACCCTTAGATTAAAATTATGGAGTACATATTAAGAGAAAGATTCCCCTGTAAATCAAACTCTTTGCTTAAAATAGAAGCATAGGTCTGTTGGTTGGCTTCTCATGGTTTAAACCAGAAACCAGTTTAAATCAGTGATTGGTGAACTTCTCTATGGTCTCTATAGTGGTATGTAATAATAAATTGCCAGAAAATCATAATTATAAGATTGTCCACTGAGGGTGAAATAAAATCAATACAAAATGGCTGAAATTCAGACAGATTTAATGGGGGTAAAAATCCAGAATCAACAGGATGGTCATCTGATTGAAGACTGTACATTTAAGGAAACATGGAGTCACTTAGAAGAGGTGTTGGTCAGCCATGAAAGATTGAAAAAGCAGAATCACAGTCAGATCTTGGCAGTGACCACCCAAACAGTATCCAGAGAGGAGAGTGTTAGCCGGATTATTCTGATAACCTGATCATGCTGTTCTCTTCCTATTTGAGGAGATAGCTGAAGTAGCTCCAAATCATTATACATTTGACTCACTCACCACAGAACACACTGTTGATTTGGCAGCCCATGTCACTGGTCCACAAGGAGGAGACTAGCATGGCCTGGTGAGAGCCTTTCCAGCTCTCCTGATATTCCCTGAAGCCCTAATTCCTATATTAAACCTCTTTATTCCTATCATACTTTCCATAATCAGATAATGATGTGCCTATATTTTTTCCAGTTTTCTGAAAAAGTTGAATGTGACAAGTTCATTTTATTAAATTTGCTTTATTCCACAATAAAATATGAGAAATTATACCTAGAAGTTTAAGTCCTGAAGGGAAGATAAATATGAAGTTTATTGGTTTCTATGTCAAACATTACTTGAGTAAAGGAAAACTTATTTTTTTATTGTACTTCAGCACTTTCTTCCCAGCACTGGAAAATATAGATAAATTAACAACTATATTATTAGCTTCTAACAGGTGTCCAATTCAAAAATCTGCACTGATGGCCCACCCATAGCAAACTGTCTTTAACTCATTGTCTCGGAAGAATGAAAAACAATATACTGCTAACATACACAGTATCCATTTGAACCATCCACTGGGAATGAAATCCTATAAATAATAGGAAACCTAAAGGATTCACCAAAATGTCTTAAGTGGGTAAATCATTAAGAACTTCATGAGACATTGAGGAAATCCAAGAAATAGACCAGCACTACCATTGTTCTCTCTCTATTAAAGGGTCAGTTAACAAGCAGAGGATGGATGTAACTGATAGCATTTCTCTCACTCAGAGTCTTACAGGCTGCATTTGCAATAACGATTTGAAAGATTTCCCCCATATTCAGAGCACTCTTTACACTTTCAATCAGTGGTATCCCTAGCATATCTGACACATAGAGGGCATATTCCCTCTATACATCAAAATTATTTTCAGCACTAACTATGACATGAAACAAATAAAAATAATGGCCTGAAAAGAAATGCAGACTGAAATTTTCTCTTTATTGACCTTAATAGACATAATCATAGCAGAAATGAACGAATAAATAAATACCACAGTATTCAGAAGGAAGAAAGTAGTGGACTCCTTTCTGAGTGTTCTCAATTTACTCAAGATACTTATCGGAAAAAAAGGGAAAACAAAGCTATGTTGGTTTGTCACAGTCAGAATAAACATTACCGTTTCTGTTTCTGAGCTTTAGCTTCTGTAAATTTAAACATTTCAAACGCAAATCAAAACTTCAAGTGGTTACATGAAACAACAGAATTTAAGTAGCTCAAGTTCTGATGACAGAGTTTAAGTAGCTCAAGTTCTGTTTCATTGTATTTATAACCATTATTTTAAACCTACAGCTTAAACATAGCAACATGTGAAGGGAGCTCCAATGATTTGGTATCATTACAAACTTACTCTTGAAACAAATAATTATGGCTGAGTCACATGTGTCAGTGGGCAACTTGACTTCTGGCAGTTCTCTAAGGTAACTTACACAAGGAATGCAATGTTCATTGAAGAATAAGTTTTTAAAAAGCAGCTAACTTATATATACATATAGTTAAACATAACAGTAACTGCTGTACTTGTTTAGATCTTAAACCAACAAAATATTTTTTTTCAGGGAGGACCATTTTTCCACTGAAAGTGTTTAGACTTGTAGGCTCATATTGAAAATAAATAGCAGACCAACTTTTATGGTTTTATTATTGCTTTTACCTTCCCAATACACAATGCACCCTTTTTTGCCTGTATCAGGGGTAGACTAATTCCACTGACCCAACTTCGATCTGCTACTTCTTCCAATTTGATGAAGTTGGATTGCAATCTTAATGGATTCACATTCATCTTAAACATTCCCTCCACATTTTTCACAGAAGTCTACTACAGAAACTTTCCTTACTCAGAACCTACATATGACCCCTCCCCCTTTTTTTGGCAAAGCCCTCAGAACAGAGCCTGAATCCTTGACCTGAGATGGCCAGTCAACAGGACACCATATTTAGAGTCGTACCTCTATCCCATTCTTACCTCTCTCCCTCCCAAGGTAGTGTCTGACTCCCCAAAGGTGTTTTACGTCTTCTTTCATGATATCACTGAACCTAACATGTAATTTAGTCGTTTAGGTCATTTACCTCCTTGTTCAATGTTATACACTTCCCTTCCAGAGGAAATAGATGGGGGTCAAGTTTGCTAGTTGTTGTCTCTTCTACCCTAAAGACCTGCCATATTTCTCTTACATTTTAGCAATATTTCATCTCAATTTGTTTATACACCTCTTAAGGTCTTATGAGAAATCATTAAGTATAGTCAATCATAACGCACTTTCCTACTTTTCATCCCTGGTATCCTTGGGCTATATTTTTGCTTTTATGAAAATGTGTTTTCCTGAGTTTAGATTGTGTTGTATTCTGGCTGAAAGAAGAACTCAAAACCTTCTTTACCTGTTAGCTAGATGTCTTTCCAAAAGTGCAAGTATTAGCAATAAAAAGAGTTAACTGGCTGTGTAATGCTAACTCCACCCAAGCCCATGTAGGCTTCAATTCATTGATTTATTGCATACTGTATGTACAACTTATTTATATTATGATTTATTATTTATTGTGTAAGTATTTATTACATAAACACATTACATTTATTGTATAAACATATTATTAGCATTTCAAATGCAACAGAAACTATGCTAGGTGCTGAAGATACAGCGATAAGAATGGCAGGAAAACATCTCTGGCACCACAGAGCTTACACTATATAAGTGACTAGAGTTTATGTTCTTTACACTACCTCTAGAATTAAACAACTCGGGAAGTGGCGTCAGGGAATAACTTTACTAACCTTGCATATAAGACTATAGTTCAACCAGACTTGACGTCATGATCTACAATGTAGAGGTAGATTTAGTTAGAACACAGAGAAGCTGGGGCAATATTCTGTAATGATTAAGGGCTCAGGCTACAGTCAGGTATCCTGAGCCATATCCTGGCTCTCTCCATGGACTGCTGGTGGATGCTGACAAGCTACTTGACTTCCTAGCCTCATTTTTCTCAAAATCAAAGGAGATAAAAATAGTATATTCCCAAAGAGTTATTGGGGGGATTAAGTAAGATGTGAAGGGCTGAGAACAGCACCTAACACAGAGCAAATGAGAAAGGTTAGCCATGTTTATTATCATTTATGACTGTTATTATTTTCTCTGATCAGAGACAAAACAAAAGACCATTGACTATTTAAAGTTCAAAATCAATGTGACCAGGGCTGGAGTTGCCAAAGAGGCACCACTGATGCCAGGACTGGACAAACTGCAGAGATGTGTTTCCAGGAAACCCAGAGTTATCATTCTCCTACCCCCAGAAACTACCAACAACTCCCAGTTTCTGCCAGGTCCTGCCATGGAGTTGATGCCAGAAGCAGTAATCTCTCTTCGTTCTGCCTTCTGGTCTTCCACCAGTGCCTCCCATTGGCAGAACCTGATAGGAAGGCAGGTGTCAAGGGAGCCTGGGAAATGTAGTTTCCAGACCACCAGCCCCAACAATACAGAGGCAAGTAGAGAAGGGCAGGCACAGAGGTGAGAGACAGTAAGTAAATAGCAGAGAAAATAAAACTTACTCAGATCTATTATCAAATAAGAACGAAAGGGTCATCAAGATAATTTAATCCAACTTCAAGTTGGAAGACAAAAATGTAAATGTTCTCTTTTCTGCCTACTTTTTGTTGCTTTGATTGTTGATTTTGTTTCAACTAAGTTTCATGTTTAACCTGGTACAAACTCCACCGTAGAGTCTATTGAAAGTTTCTACAGATGATTTTTTTTTAAAAAAAGTGTTTTAAAATGAAGGATTCTAACAGTTAGAATAGAATTTTAAAATGCCACTCTATCTGTCCTACTAATCAATGCTGCTAGATTGCTGCCTTGGTAATGAGCGCTGCAGAGATGTCGATATTCTCCTGCCTATCTGGGTCACCGAGCAGAGTGTGAAAGCTTTTCAACAGCTTCCCCAGCAAGTAAGAGCCATGCCAAGGAAATGATAATGATTATTGCCCAGAAGACATAGAAAGCACAACCAGATGGCAAGGCAGCACCGCTTCATTATGCAATCAGGAAAGACAAAAAATAAAGTCACAAACTTTTCCTGGTTATTAAAAATTTTTTTGTACTCAGAAGGCACTGAGAAGTAATGTGAGAAGAACGTTCATTCAAATGTTTCACAGCTACTAGACACATATTATGAAACTTGTTTCCTGATATTGGGTCTGAAACAGCTAGATCTACTTCTGGTTAGGATCTATATTAACGAAAATAAGATACAGAGCTCATCCGCAATTGGGCTGGTTACTTTCACATGAGAAACACTGTTCCAGGATCAGCTAGATATAATTGGATTCAGACAAGGATGTGGGTACATCAGCTAAAAAGGATTTACTCGGCACATAAGTAGAAGTGGCCATTAATGTAGTGGGAACACATACATTTGCATGAAGGACTTTATGGTGAAATCCTCATTAAACCTCCTCCACCTTTGTGTCAAAGTCCCTCCTCAATATGAGGAAGTTTCACTTCCCAAAAGAAATAAAAACCTGCCATCTTTTCCCTCAACCACTTAATATTTTTGTGTGGGCCATGTCACATAATACATTTCTGAGGTTCACATAATACATTTCTGAGGTTTACATATTGAGTAGCTAAGAAACAGGTAGAAGCCCTGGGGATAGTTATGTCAGGGATGCTGAGACTGAGAAAGAGGTGGAACAGAGAGCCGGAAAGCATTAATTGCAAATTATACCTAAAGGCCAGCTGATCAAACACATGTACTATTTTAAAGGCAACATGATGTTCTAGAAAGAACACAGGCTCTGGCATCACTCAGGTAAGACCTTAAAAATGTTATTTTTATTTCTCTGAAACTTAGGAATAAAATACGTAAAATCAGCTAGCACAGAGAAGACCTTTAATAAAAGGCAGCATTCATTTTTGCTTATGTACACACAAACATAAAGTACACAACTGGTCATTATGACACAACAGTTGACTTTGTGAATATAAAAAATGCAGATTTTTTTTTTATCAGGGGCTGTGAAGTTTCTCCCCCACACAGCACTGGAAACACTTGATACCCTTTTCTGTACAGCTGGCTCCCAAAGCTGCGTACCTGCCAGTGGAGTGGGGAGCCAGCTGAAGGCAGGCCCAGCCCACAGCACAGGCTACACCACTGAGAAGTCACAGAAGGAAATTCTGCCCTTATGCTACTGGAATTTTATAATTCCTGATCAAAGTGATAATTTGTAAGATTTGGACCTATGGTTGTCTATGTTGAAAAAAATAAAAAATAAAAAGTTTGGAGACAGTACCAGGTAATAGAAAGAACGTGGGAACAGGATTTAGAAAACCTTCTCTGGCCTCAACTCAGCCACTAGCTCTCTCTGCCACCTTGGGGTGTTCTTTGCTCTCTTTACCACATGAAAAGCCTCTTAAACTGAGTATCCAAGGCTTTCTCAGAGGAGGTGAGATCTGAGCAGGGACTTGAGTGACACGAAGGAGCCAGGTATGGGATGGTCTGGAAAAGAGACTTCCAGGTAGAGGAAATAGCAATTGCAAAGGCCCTGAGGCAAGAGCAAGCTCCAAGTTTTCACAGAATAAAGGGAAGACCAATGGAGTTAGTGTATCATGAGCAACAGGAGCAGGATTGGAGCAGAGGTCAAAAGCACACAGGGGATTGATCACGTTTTTATTCACATGCTCGGGTTTTATTCACTATTCAATGGCAAACTACTAGAAGGCTTGAAGCACCTGGAGGACATGATCTGAATAATATTTTTAAAGATTGTTCTGACTACTATTCAAGGAATAGTGTAGGGAACAAGAGTGGAAACAGAGATTACTTAAAGTCTATTGTGGCAGTTTAGGAAAGAGATAATTGTGGCTTAGTTGCTGGCGGCAGCAATGCAGAGCAAGAGAGAGGGACAAATTCTGGTTATATACTGGAGTAAAAAATATATACCTATATCTATCTATCTATCTATCTATCTATCTATCTATCTATCTATCTATCAATCATATCTGAACTGGATTCATGGGATGATGCATGGCTGCTCAAACACAGCCTCGGCACTGTCAGAAAGTTGGATTTAACAAGAGTTGGAGTTTCTCCAGGTGAATGTATTAGAGGAGAGAGAAGCAAGAGTAAGGGCTTTTGTAAGACGGTGATTAAAAAGAAACTACCCTAGAATCGTAGGAGAGAAGCGAGAATAGAGGGAGGTGGGTAATGGAGAGTGAAAAAACAATGGAATCAATCAATCAAAGGTGTCTATTATTAGTCATTGAAGTGAAGGCAGAGTAATTACCAGCTTTATAACCCTTGGTAAATTATTCAACAATTTTTCAAAGTCTCAATTTCCTCATTTGGAAAAAAAAAAAAGAGTAATTTCTACATTACAGAGCAATGGTTGGAATTCAATTAGTTCATCTACATAAAACATTCAATGTGGTGCCTGGTACCTAATAAGTGCTCAGCAAACACTTACTATAATTATTGTAGACCGTTTTCCCCTTTCAACCTCTCTGGGCCTTTGTTCCTTTAATTTCTACTTAACTGCAACACCTATGGAAATTAGAATGTGATTGTGCTTTTGAGGCAGTTCTATCTAAGGATTGGATAAGGGTAAAGAATTTCAAATACACAAAACTATCATCACATTTTAGTGTTCAGAGCACCTCCATCCGCAACAAGTTCCATTGAGCAAAGTTTTAGTTAGTTACAAGAGGATATTGGTTGTTTCCATGGATAAAGAAGATGTGGTATATATACTACACAATGGAATACTATTCTGCCATAAGTAAAGATGAAATACTGCCATCTGCGGCAACATGAATGGATCCTGAGATTATTATGATAAGCAAAATAACTCAAAGAAAAAGTCAAGAACCATATGACTTCACTGACATGTGGAATATAAAACTGAAAACAACAAAGGAAAAAGACAAACAAAGAAACAAAAACTCATAAACACAGACAATAGTTTAATGGTTACCAGAGGGTGAAAGGGGAGGGAGGTGGTAGCAGAGGGAAAAGGGAGTCAAATGATATGGTTACAGAAGGAGAACTGACTCTGGGTGGTGAACACGCAATATAGTATATACAGATGATGTATTACAGGATTGTACACCTGAAATCTATGCAACTTTACTAACAATAGTCACTCCAATAAACTTTAATTAAAAAAAAAATAGTTTGGGACATAAAATCAGCCTCAGCAAATTTAAGAAGATTGAAATCATACCAAGCATATTCTCTGATCACAAGGCTTTGAAACTGGATATCAGCTGCAAAAAGAAAGGAAACAACACAAATACATGGAGATTAAACAACATACTTTTAAAGAATGACCGGGTCAAAGAAGAAATTAGAGGAGAGTTCAAAAGATACATAGAAACAAATGACAATGAAAATACATCCTACCAAAATTTTGGGGATGCAGCGAAAGCAGTTTTAAGAGGGAAATTTATATCATTACAGGCCTAACTCAAGAAACAAGAAAAATTCCAAATAAATAACCTCATGTTACACCTTAAAGAACTAGAAAAAGAAGAACAAGTTAAACCCAAGGTCAGCAGAAGAAAGGAAATAACAAAAATCAGAGCAGAACTACATGAAATAGAGAACAAAAACACAATAGAAAAAATTAATGTGACAAAGAGCTGATTGTTTGAAAAGATTAACAAAATTGACAAACCGTTGGCTAGACTCACTAAGATAAAAAGAGAGAAGACACTAATTAACAAAATCAGAAATGAAAAAGGGGAAGTTATCACAGACACCACAGAAATACAAAGGATCATCCAAGAATACTATGAAGGACTATATGCCACCAAATTCAATAACCTAGAAGAAATGGACAAGTTCTTAGAAACATATAGCCTTCCAAGGCTGAACCATGAAGAACTGGAAAATCTAAACAGACCGATCACCAGTAATGAAATTGAATCAGTCATCCAAAACCTTCCCAAAAGCAAAAGCCCGGGACCATATGGCTTCACTAGTGAATTCTACCAAACCTTCAAAGAGGATCTAATACCAATCCTGCTCAAAGTCTTCCAAAAAATTGAAGAAGAGACAGTACTCCCTAACTCATTTTATGAAGCCAACATTACTCTGATACCAAAACCTGGTAAGGACAACAACAAAAAAAGAAAACTACAGACCAACATCTCTGATGAATACAGATGCAAAAATCCTAAACAAAATTCTAGCAAATCGAATACAACAATGCATTAAAAAGATTATTCATCATGACCAAGTGGGGTTCATCCCCGGGGCACAAGGATGGTTCAACATCCGCAAATCCATCAATGTGATATATCACATAAACAAAATAAAGGACAAAAATTATATGATTATATCAATTGATGCAGAAAAAGCATTTGACAAGATACAGCATCCATTTATGATTAAAACACTTAATGAAATAGGTATAGAAGGAAAATACCTTAACATAATAAAGGCCATATATGACAAGCCCTCAGCTAATCTTATAATTAATGGTGAAAAACTGAAGCCCTTTGCTCTACGTTCAGGAACACGACAGGGCTGTCCCCTATCACCTCTGCTTTTCAACATAGTGCCAGAGCAATCAGGCAAGAGAAAGAAATAAAAGGCATCCACATTGGGAATGAAGAAGTTAAATTATCACTCTTTGCAGTTGACATGATGCTATACATAGAAAACCCTAAAGACTCCACCAAAAAGCTATCAGAAACAATCAAGGAATACAGTAAAGTTGCTGGCTACAAAATCAACGTACAAAAGTCCATTGCATTCCTATATACTAACAATGAAATCTCAGAAAAAGAAATACAAAAAACAATTCCTTTTGCAATTGAATAAAATTGCAAAAAAGAATAAAATACCTAGGAATAAACTTAACCAAGGATATGAAGGACCTATATGCTGAACACTATAAGACATTTTTGAAAGAAATTGAAGAAGACACAAAGAAATGAAAAGACATTCCGTGCTCATGGATTGGAAGAATCAACGTAGTTAAAATGGCCATATTACCCAAGTCAATATACAGATTTAATGCAATCCCATCAAAATCCCGATGGCATTTTTTTAAAGAAATAGAACAAAAAAATCATCAATTTGTATGGAATCACAAAAGACGCCAAATAGCCAAAGCAATCTTAAGAAAAAAGAACAATACTGGAGTTATCACACTCCCTGACTTTAGCTTGTACTACAGGGCTACAATAATCAAAACAGCATGGTATTGGCAGAAAAACAGACACAGAGACCAATGGAATAGAATTGAGAACCCAGAAATAAAACCACATAAATATGGACAGATACTTTTTGACAAGGAAGCTAAAACCATACAATGGAGGAAAGAGAGCCTCTTCAATAAATGGTGCAGGGAGAATTGGAAAGCCACGTGCAAAAGAATGAAACTGGACTGCTATCTGTCACCATGTACCAAAATTAATTCAAAATGGATCAAAGACTTAAGCATAAGACCTGACACAATAAACTGCATAGAAGAAAACATAGGTACTAAACTTATGGACCTTGGGTTCAAAGAGCATTTTATGAATTTGACTCCAAAGGCAATGGAAGTAAAAGCTAAAAGAAATGAATGGGACTATATGAAACTTAAAAGCTTCTGCACAACAAAAGAAACCATCAACAAAATAAAGAGGCAACCAACTGAATGGGAGAAGATTTTTGCAAACAGTGCCTCTGATAAGGGGCTAATATCCAAAATATACAAGGAACTCATGATACTCAACAACAAAAAGCAAACAACCCAATTGAAAAATGGGCAGAGGACCTGAAGAGACATTTCTCCAAGGAGGACATACAAACGGCAAATAGACATATGAAAAAATGTTCAACATCACTAATCATCAGAGAAATGCAAATAAAAACCACAATGAGGTATCACCTCACCCCAGTCAGAATGGCTATCATCAACAAGACAAATAGTAACAAGTGTTGGAGAGGCTGTGGAGAAAAAGGAACCCTCATACACTATTGGTGGGAATGCAGACTGGTGCAGCCGTTATGGAAGGCAGTGTAGAGGTTCCTCAAAAAATTACGAATAGAATTACCATATGACCCAGCAATCCCTCTCCTGGGTATCTACACGAAAAATCTGAAAACATCTACACATAAAGACACGTGTGCTCCAATGTTCATTGCAGCTTTGTTTACGGTGGTCAAGACATGGAAACAACCAAAATGTCCTTCGATAGATGAGTGGATAAAGAAGTTGTGGTATACATACACAATGGAATATTATTTGGCGGTAAGAAAAGATGATATAGGAACATTTGTGACAACATGAATGGATCTTGAGAGTATAATGCTAAGTGAAATAAGTCAGACAGAAAAAGCAGAGAACCATATGATTTCACTGATATGTGGTATATAAACCAAAAACAACAAAAGAACAAGACAAACAAATGAGAAACAAGAACTCATAGACAACAGACAATAGTTTAGTGGTTACCAGAGGGTAAGGGAGGTGGGGGTGGGAGATGAGGGTAAGGGGGATCAAATATATGGTGATGGAAAGAGAACTGACTCCGGGTGGTGAACACACAATGGAATTTATAGATGATGTAATACAGAATTGTACACCTGAAATCTTTGTAACTTTACTAACAATTGTCACCCCAATAAATGTTAATTAAAAAAAAATAGAGGATATTGGGCATCACCTAGACATCTTTTACTTTTATGAGCAGAAAAAATCTTTTACTTTTAGTCTCAGATCCCAGAGGTACCATACGCCAGCAAAGTCGACGTGTTGGCCTCCCAGACTTTGTTGCTCTCCTCTGACTGGTTCTCCAGGGCAAGGCCCCATATCTGACTTGGAGAACCCTGTTCTCCCAGGACAGGCCTCAAGGAGCAGGTCAGTCATTTTTGGAGGCTATATTAACCTTTCAGGCACCATTTACTGGATTAATGTTTTGATGCACTAAATAGTACCCTAGTGGTCCATTCAGATAGGATGCAGACTTTAAGGAGAAATTGAGCTAAAAGCTTTGTTGTTTCTTAGGAAAAATAACGCTTTGGTGTTTGCATTTGTCTTTATAACACTTCTCTCAGGACCTCACGATGCAATAGAGCCACATAATAATTCTGGTATCAAGAGACAGGAATAAAACCTTCATAATGTATTAAGAGCTACATAAGTGATATGATGTACTGTGTGATCTAACAGAATCATTTATAATGATGCTTTTTTAAACTTGCAAGAATTAGCCCTATTTTACAAATATAAATGTGAAAGACATGGTCAGTGATCTTAAAGACGTAATTCCTCCAAGTAATTGATGACCATTTGCAATAGCTAACTCTCCTTTGAGCACTTTATACTTGTTTAGTTATTTCCTCCTTACAACAACTTTATGGCTCTACTATTATTATTCCTGTAATATGGATAAGCAAATGGATGCATAGAGAGGTTAAGTGACTAGCTTGTGCAGCTAACAGGTAGTAAAATCAGGATTCAAATCTAGACAGTATAGCTTCCCAGCCTGGGCTCTTAATCGTGAATTATAACCATGGTTTTCAAACTGTTTCGGTCATTATTCAGGAGAAGAAGTAACTTTACATTGTAAGCAGCAAAGTTTTAAAAATAATTCCTGTCCTAACAATGGTGAACACCTTTCAGTATTTTCTTTTTATTCTATTCTTTCTCATTAATAAATGCTTGAGACTCACTGAATTTATACTATGACTCATTTAATGGGTTGTAGTCCTCAGTTTTCCAAGCACTACACTAATTATGCTGCCTTCTAAACAGAGGAGTCTGGGATTCATGCACTGGAATTGAATGGAAGCTTAAAATGGCTTTGCCCTCATTTCCTGCCCATCCTCAAGCCCACCTGTGCCCCTTTAGACAATCAGCTAGCAGGGGAAGGTTAAGAAAAGAAAGAACTGATTTCCCAAAATGTCCTAATTCCTCCTCAATTGTTTTCTTTCTTTTTTTATGCTATCCAAATTATGCCTGGACTATTTTAACAGAGAATAAAAAACATCACTTAAAAATCCAATTCCCCTGAGTCCTAGAATAATGCCATTCTTTACTAATGAAACATGCAAACTACTGTTGAGTCCATTAATAGTCTCAATTTTTAATCTCTCAGATGATGAAACATTAAGGTTTCCATGGCAGCAGCTTCCAGCTGTTGGGGGATCCCAGGCTTTCAGTAGTATGACAATTAGGATAAAGTATTGCTGAGACTTTCCAGTGTGTCTGTGTGTTCATTATGCAGCATTCAGTATTTTTAAAAGCACTGATTATCATGACGTATAGTTTAAGGAGCTTGACATGCTGGTACCTGTCCTGGGAGAAGATAGTGATTTCTTGCAACCTGTTATCAGGAGCTTCCTGACATATCTGGAGTGATGAGCTGGGTATGATCATTATCTTCAGTGCCTGGCTTATAAATTAATAGACATCTCTTGTGAATTCAATTATAGACAGTTTGTGTTCCGAGACTCTAATGATTTTTTTGTTGAGGGCAAAATCCAAGGATCTAAGACAAGACAAGGAAGGCCTTCTTCATCTTTAATATCCATAGATCAGAAAGCTGCAATGAGCACTTGCAGTCTAGTTTGATGGATTTTTGGATTAAGTAAAGCTAAAGGAAGAGAGACAGACCCCAAGCAAGTGACAAAAACACCTTTAAATACTGAGTTACAATCAGCTACCATCTAATGCCACTGATCGTATAGGGCACAGCAAAAAATCATCAAGTTCTAACTTCAGTAATTTGAAGGGCATAGCTGAAGTAACTTTTTATAAGAAAAGGGAGACGGAGGGAGGGTGGGGGGGAGAGAGGGAGAGAAGGAGGGGGGAGAGAGAGAGAGAGAGAGAGAGAGGAGAGAGGAGAGAGGAGAGAGAGAGAGAGAGAGAAGACGGGGGCAGGTAGGAGTATCCCCATTTTTCAAATATGAGAAAATGGACCAGGAACCCAAGTGTTGCTTAAATTATAGCATTCACACACAATACCCTATAAGGTAGGTTATCAATGACCCCATTTTAATGATGAGGTGACAGGAAACTCAAGGAGATTATGACAGAGTCAATGCTCTATGTTAATCAAACCTATTTCTCTTTCCTTGTGGACATACACACCCAGAGCTAGATCCCAGTTCTTGCCCTGCCTTGCAGTTAATTAAGAACACGTGATTGAGTTCTGGCCAGTGAAATGCAGGCAGGAGCAATAGGGTATCTCCTCCCATCTGTTTGCTGTATGTTGATGCTCAGGATGATGTTGTGAGCCATGTGCTGAAGGTAGAGATGCATCTGTCAGTCTGGTCTTCTACGTGGCTATGCGGAACAGATCCCCCTGAGGAACCTTATCAGAATGTTACAATAGCAGTTAATATACTTTTAATGTGTTAAGTCACTGGGATTTTTATGTTTGGATTCTTGTTGGAAAGCAACAGTAGTGTTAATTATCCTGCCTAATATAGAAAGCAGTACCTTTGATGGACTGTGATGCTGTAAGACAAACCTAAAATATATGGCATTCGCATGGTAACTAATATCAGATGCCAAAAGGATGGTAATCAATGTCATATTGTGACAACACATTTGGGAGAACTGCAGCAACATGGAAGACAGACCATGTGCCTACTGAAGAGGCCATTCTGGTGGAATGGATTGGATAGATGGATTAGTGTATGTTGGTGATCTTGGCTAAGTTTGTGTGGCAATAAAAGAAAAATATGTACATAGGAGAGAACTGGCCTATGGCAATTGGCCTAGAAATTTGGCCAAAGTTGGAAAAGCTAACTGCTTCTATATTTCAATTTAAGATTTGAGGATTTAATATCAAAACAACCTTTAAGCCAAAGAAACCATTAAAATCCATCTATAGCAAAATCAAATTAAGACTGTGGTCTTCCTTCTCAAAATATCCACTGTTCAGTGGGAGAGATAGGATTGGAGAGGATAGAGGGGAAGCTGAGAAATAAAATAAGCTTGAGAAACATATCTAGTAAAGAATTGGTTGTGAGGTTACTGGCATATGGATGACTGGAAGAAATAGCTCAAAAGCCTACTAAGTTTTTAAAGGAATTTTATACCAAAAACAAAACAAAACAAAAAAACCTCAAGAGCATAGACTTAGAAAGTTTTTGACTCCTTGCAACCAAAAAAAAAAAAAAAAAAAAAAAAAATCCTTGCATCTTCAATCTTCTACATGCAGGGAGCTTTATAGCTTCCAATAAGGGCATACCAAATGCCCCTTTCAGCTATGGCCAAGGAAGAGGAAAAAAAAAAAATGAAGAATCCTCTAGAGAATAGAGTCAGGGGTCATGGAGCTCCTAAGTTCCAACCGGAGAGCAGAATCAAGTTTAATCAAGGGCTAATGAAGGACCTAGAAACTTCACAATGTCAGGCCATAGGATTCCCACGTTGCTCTGCACCAGTGACTGCTGTGTCTTCCATTCTTCCTTATTCAGAATGCGACTGTGTATTGTGTCTATCCTGCCCCTACTCCATCACTGTATGGTGTCTTTGAGTCAAAAGTCACCATACCATGAAGTCCCACATTCAGACAGGCACAACAGCCTAAGGTCTAGACTTTGAGTGGATGTATTAGCTGGATGGGACTATAGATTGCAAAGCTTTGGGAAGGTATAAGTGTGTTCTAAGTACAGAGGAAGAGTAAAACAAATATTTGGTGACTAAATGGGGGTATTAAAGCAAAGACAATGTTATGTGCTCACCATACCCATTTATTTTTGTTCTGGGCACACAGGTCAGCACCTCTCACAGTTAATAGGCCATTCAAACTGAGTTCTGACCAAAGAAATATGGGATGAATTGACATGTACTACACATCCAGGTCTTCCCATAAAAATCTATGGCACAATCTTCTACTTTCTCTTTCTTCCCCATGCTCTTTGGATGTTAACAACCAGGGAAATGTGAGAGCTACACACTGAAGAGGACAGATTCTTTATCAACCTGGTCCTTGAATGCGTATTTGGAGAAGAGCACCCCTTTCCCTTCCAACACACACTGGATTGCACAAGAGTGTTTATAGCAGCCTTATTTATAATCCTCAAAACATGAAGCAGCCAAGATATTCTTCAATAAGTGAATGGATAAACAAACTAGTACAGCCATACATGAAATACCATGCAGCAATAAAAAGGAACGAGCTATCAGACTACGCAAAGATATGAATGGTCTTATGTATATTGTTAGGTGAAAGAACTCAGTCCGAAAAGGCCAGTCTTTCATTCCATTTGTATGATATGCTGAAAGATAATAATAATAATAATAAAACCCACAATGATGGAATTATATCAAAAGAACACAGGTGTCAACTGAAAGAGCTCCCAATGGAAAATTTAACCAAATAATAATAATAATAATAATAATAATAATAATAATAATAATGTATTAAATTATATCTAAGTATAAAATAAATATCCATGAGTCCATAATGATCTAAATAAGTGATTGAATTAATAAACAAATGGGAGAGAAGACACAAGTTTCCCATGCAGAAGGATTCCAAATAATCTGTGCAGACACCCACCCTCAAAGCAGGACAGTACAACTCTTCACTCCTTAAGTGTGGTCTGCAGATAGTGAATTCTCTACAAAGAGAACATTATGGAACAAGGGGAAAAGAGTAACTATAGTGGAGAAACCTGACAAGCACTACCTGAGCCAAGTGACCAAGGTCAACATCAACAGTGTTAAGTCATGTTCATAGTATGTATTCTTGATATCATGTGACGATTTACCTATGTGAATATCTTCCCAAAAACTCGTAATTCCAGGTTCACCATAAGAAAAATATCAGACAAATACCAATTGAGGAGCATTCTACAAAATCTGTGACCAGTACTCCTCAAAACTGTCAAGGTCATAAAAAATGGAAAATCTGAGGAACTGGCATACGGAGATATGGGGAGCTTAAGGAGATATGATAACTAAATGTAACATGGTATTCTGGATGGGATCTTGGAACAGAAAAAGTACATTAGATAAAAACTAAGGAAATCTGAATGAAGTACAGACTTTATTAAATAATAATATATCAATATTGGTTCATTAATTGTGCCAAATGTACTATACTAATTTAAGGTGTTAATAATAGGAGAAACTGTGTTTGGATATATAGGACCTCTCTGTATCATCTTTGCAAACTTTTTGTAAATTTATATGTATTCTAATATTACAACTTTAATTATTTCTAATTTAAAAAATAAAGGAAGTACAATAGGCTAATAAAATAATTTATTCTTTTGTTAACTCTTTCTCAAGTTGAAATTGAGGGGATTATAAAGTTACTTCTGTTTCTAAGATTTTGTGAGTCCCTGACGTAAATCTGTCAAGAAATTTATCTTAAGCAAGAAATCCTAAAAATATTGGCACTGAAAAGGTCCAATTTCTCAATAAACATACTAGTAATCTTACTATGAATTTTTTAAAAATTTAATGTCTATCTAATAACTAGATAAAAATGTTAATTTTACTATTTTTTCTCAACAATAATTGATATACAGTGTTTGCCAAATCTTTCCTCACGCAGTCAGCACAAAAGCAAAAAACCTTTTCTAATGTAGCGTGTTTACTGAGAATGAACTAGCACAGCATGGGAAAAGGGAGGTTATTTTAAACAGGCCCATTATATTCCTCTCAAGAGCAATAGTGTACATATTCAAGCAAATTCATTAGGACATGGGGTGATGATGAAAGAATATAACTGAATGGTACTGCTGTGGTATCACATTAGTAAGCTTGATGAGCAGTGGTGAGCTAACCCTTTGGGAACACCAAGTATGGATACAGAAAGGAAAAAAAGAACTTCCTATTTCTTCTGTAAAATGAGAGCTACCATTTCCTAATGCTGCACTGTATGTAATGGATGGAGAAAAGGCAGGGGGTGGTAATTATTACAAAGGTTCTCAGATGGTGGTTGTCGGGGGAATTGCTACTCGGCAGCAAGAAGACACAGTGGATGAAAGACTGTTGAATAGTTGTACCTGACATAAAATAGGTCACATATTTAATCAACTGAACAACGCTAGAATTCATCTGTGACTAACTTGTAAACAAGGATCCACTGAGTGATGGAGGTGACAGGATTTAGTGAGTTAGTGTTTGTAACGCTTCTGCTTCAGGCAGAAAAGGGAAGATCTTTAATAAAATAAAATAAATTGGTAACTTTAATACCAACATCTTTTTCTTAAAACTTTCAAGAAGAGATTTAAGAAAAGCTGAGAAAAGACTGAGCTGAAATCAGAAGAACATGTTTGATTTATGCAACGAGAGTTTTAAAATTCCAAACAAGCAATACATTTTTATCGAGCCCTTTTATGTTCCTCTATTATGTTCTGTTGTTCTTTGGCACTATAAGAGGAAAGTAAAACAAGGCCCATTAGTGTGGAGTAACTTGACCCCAATCTAACAGCAGAGCCAGAGCAGGTAAACAGACCTGGAAAATTAGAGAACCCAATTGTTGGGAACTCTCAGGACAAGAGGAGGACAGTAGATGGACTAACTGGAAGGAAGGCCAGTGAGAAGTAATTGAAAGTCTGATTTCTAAAACCTGTTTAAAGAAATGCAATTTTATTGTTTATGAGTGCTTAAAGCAAATTATCCGTAAAAGATACCTTTAACAATTAGGTAAATGCAACCCTGCCAAAACGACCCACTTACCTGAAAGGGCATGTCAGTAAGTCAATGGTGAAAAAGAACACAGTTTTAGCAGCCAATTTCAACCTTCCAAAGCCAAAAGACAGTCACAATATCACTTAACTGTCCTCTTTGGATCCCTATTAGTTTATTGAGAGCTATCCAAGGAGGAGTATCCAAAAATCTATTTCCCCCTCAATTTCCCCATAGAATCTCAGCTTCTTTCAGTTATTGTTTGCATGGGAAGCCCTTCGTGAAACCATTCTGAGAGAGCAAGGGTGAATTCTTCATTCTTCAGAGTGGAGTATTTAAAACACCAAACAGACCTTGCTCTTGCCAATAGCTGTCACTTCTCAGGGAATGATGTGATGTGTTATTTTTCTAAAAACCCCTTCACCACCGATAATGAGGAAGGTAAAGAATAGAAGAAGTAAAGGGAACATCATGCATATATTATGCCAACTACATGTAGGTTTATTATGCTAAGGTACTTGAAAATGTCATGTTCATCAAAAAGGTTATTATTCTTTCTGAGCTATCATTTTTATGCTATCTGGTTACGTAACAAAGACAAGACTTGGGGCTTCTGGGCAAGATGGAAGAGTAGATAAATGCTGTGCTTCCCTCCTCTCACGATCACATCAAAATGACAACTAAACTACAGAACAACCATCATTGAGAATTGCTTGAAGTCTAGCTGAACAGAGTCCTATAACTAAGAACATAGAGAAGTTTGCAAGCCCCAAGCAAGTAGCTTCTGGCCTTGGTGTACCCCGTACCACTTGCTGAGCAGCCTTGAGCCCAGCACTAACAGCAGGCAGCCTCAATTTATAGCTTAGCCTCTCCCAGGTACCTCCAAATCCAGCACAAGTGGCAACCATCTGCATATCACTTTATAGTTCATACCAAGTTGCCCCAGGCAGGGCACAGGCAGCACCTGAGTTTGGCCTAGAACAGAGGCCTTCCCAAGAGACCCCAGAACAAATACACCTGGTGGCCAGCTTTAGACCACACCAGAGCACCATCCAACCACCTCCATGAAAAATACATCCAAAGGGCAGACTGGGCAGGCACCAGAGCCTTACTAATGTGAATCCTGCTCTGTAGGGTCAGCCCCTGCACAATAGCTCCTCCATTGTAGTCATGGCCAGTCCTCACAACCAATCAGCCTGAGGATCAATCCCTGCTATTGATGTACAAATAGTAACTAAGGTTCAACTACAATAGGAGGGCACATACAACCCATGCAAGGGACATACCTGGAGCACCTGACTCCTGGGCTTCCAGGACACCTACTACTTAAGGTCACTCTACTAAGACCGAGAGATATAGCAAATCTGCATAATACACAGAAGCAAACACACAGAGGTAGCCAAAATGGGGAGACAAAGAAACATGTCTCAAATGAAGGAACAGAACAAAGCTCTAGAAAAAGAACTAAATAAAATGGAGACAAGCAATGTACCAGATGCAGAATTCAAAACACTAGTTATAAGGATGCTTGCTTAATGATCTCAGTGAGGACTTTAACAAAGAGATAGGAAACATAAAAATGGAGATAGAAAACATAAAAAAGAACCAATCAAATTAAGAATACTATAACTGAAATAATGCACACATTAATATACATCTCGTCAACAGCAGACGAGATGAAGCAGAGGATTGAATCAGCGATTTGGAAGATAAGATAGAAAACACACAGTCAAAACAAAACATAAGAAAAACAATGAGGATCGTTCAAGGGGCCCCTGAGACAACATCAAGCGTACAACCATTCATATCATAGGGGTACCAACAGGAGAAGAGAAAAGAGCAAGGAATTGAGAACCTATTTGAAGAAATAATGATAGAAAAGCTTTCCTAACCTGGGGAAGGAAATAGATATACAAGCCCAGGAAGCATAGAGTCCCAAGCAAGATGAACCCCAAAGAGGCCCACTCGGAGGACACATCGTATTAAAATGCCATAGGTAAAGGACAAGAGAGAATCTAAATACAGCAGGAGACGAGTGGTTAGTTACCTACAAGGATACTCCCCCATAAGACTGTCAGCTGATTTCTCAATAGAAAATTTTCAAGCCAGAAGGGAGTGGTACAAAATATTTAAAGTGATGAAAGTAAGGACCTACAACCAAGTATAGCAAAGCTATCATTTAGAGTTGAAGGTCACATAAAGTTCTTCCCAGACAAGAAAAAAGCATAAAGGAGTTCATCAACCACCAAACCACTATTACATGAAATGTTAAAGGGACTTCTCTAAGAAGAAAGACAAAAAATATGAATAAAGTAATTACATGTCTATTAACAACTTTTTAAAATGTTAATGGATTAAATGCTCCAATCAAAGACATAGGGTTGCTGAATAGATAACAAAACATGACCCTTACATATGCTGCCAAAAAAAGACTCACTTTAGATCAAAAGACAAACACAGACTGAAAGTAAAGGGATGGCAAAAGGTATTTCATGAAAATTAAAAAAAAAAAAAAGCTGGGGTAGCAATACTTCTACCAGAAAAAATAGACTTTAAAACAAGAGACAGAGAAGGATCCAGTCATACCATTTCTATTTATCCAAAGAAACCCAGAAACACTACTTTAAAGGGACATGTGCATCCACACGTTCATTACAGCATTATTTACAATAGCCAAGATATGGAGGTAACCTGGGTTGTCCATTGATGGATGAATGGATAAAGAAGAGATGGCATGCATATATATATAATGGAATATTATCCAGCCATGAAAAAGAATGACATCTTGCCATTGGCAACAACAGGGATGGACCTAGAGTACTGTGCTGAGTGGAGTAAGTCAGACAGAGAAAAACAAATGTCATATGATTTTACTTATATGTGGAATGTAGAGAACAGAATAAATGAACAAACAAACAGAAACAATTCATAGATACAGATGGCATTTTTACAGTTGCCAAATTTGGGAGCAGAGTTGGCACGATGGATGATGGATTAAAAGGTAGAGAAATTGGTGTTACACAGTAGTTATGGGTATGTAGGGTATAGCATGGGGAATATAGTCAATAGTATTGTAATAACTAAGTATGTTTTCAAATGGGTATTGGGTTTATTGGGGTGATCACTTCATAAGGTATGTAAATGATTAATCACTGTGTTGTACACCTGAAACTAATATAATATTGTATGTTAACTGTAATTAAAAAGTAAAAATAATTATAAGAAAAGCCTTGTTTTCCTACAGAGGCAAATAAGTTGTTATTCATTTTTAACTCCCTCAGAATTATCAAAATTATTAAGGGAGTTTCAATTAGTGAAATATTACACAATGTTATACACTTTAGATACTCTAGTTTTATAAGTTTGTTCTGTTGAGCCATCGCCCCACCTTGCCTGCTTCTCTCTCTAATATTTTTATCTCTCCAGTAAATACCTCACATTTCAGCCTTAACCTAAAACTATTTTAATAAAAGGCATTGTTTTAACAGGATATAAAATGGTTTTCAAAATATAACTTTTAAAAGATTCTACTTCATGCAGATAAAATGCCCGAATATAGCTTCAATGCTGTTATAATGAATAAAATGACGAACTCCCACTAAGAAATAAAAAGTTCCTAGTCTCAAATGAAGACCTATTTGGGGCAGCACAGTGAAAGAATGTGCTTATTATGCCTTGGAAATTCTCAGTAACCAGGTTTTAGCCACAACACTTTCTTTAATTTTTACAGAGCCTTTCTTCAAAGAACAGAGATCTCTTTCCAGAAGCAGACCTCTCTTTAGGGAGAAATCATTCTGCTGTGTGTGGGGTGGGGATGCTGTGAGTTCTGCATCCCCTCCCCCAAAGACTCAATTCCCCTCACTCCAGGGCCACTTTATTTCTGTTCAGCCATAGTAACAAGGTAAATGGCTGATACAGGTATAACGTGTGTTCCTAATGGGATTATTCCTTTGTTCATATCTTACTGTTTTACTATTAAACTTTTCTATTAAAGAAATATGTTTTAATTTTATCATACATTTTTTTGCATTTAGTGTTCTGAGATTGTTGCAGAGAAATATTGAGGTTCTCTTCTTTTACCTCCACAAGCAGAGATCTAAAGTAATAAATATGTGTAATTTAGGGAGCTTAGTAAAGATGTGGGATAAGGAAGTACTTCTTCAGACAAATCTCAAATCTAAAGATATTTCTCAAATAAATTCATCATTTATTCATTAGAAAAAATATTTATGCCAGGCACTATTTTAGAGAAACAAAACTGAATAAGGTCTGGTGCTTGTCCTTGTTCTCAAGAAACTACCAGCTGGCAAAAAGACAAATATATAAACAATGACTTATGATATATGTGGTATGTGCCATCGGACAGGCATAGAAAAATCTCCCATGGTTCCAAAGTTAGACGGGCTCACTGAATCCTGTGTGCCAGGACTGCCAGACTGGTTGCAGGCTGTGCTGATGACAGGCTATTTGAGCACTTTGTACATGAAAGCTCATAGACACTAGTTAATAAATGAATGAAGTTGATGTTTCCACTAGGGATTGTTAATTCATAAAAACAAAGTCTGTTAGGCTTGGCAAAATTAAAAAAATATATATGCTTCTAAATGCTCCTTAGCCCTAAGACTTAATTGTTTTGATGTTCTGAGAGTTCTTAATGAGGACAGTTAAGTTTAGAAGAAAAGTCATCACATTAAGTTAAAATGTACGTGGCATTCTTTGCCTTGATGGTTGGGACACTCACAAATGTACCTAATGAGAACAGCGAGAGGCAGAAGGTTCCTGGTTCTGCCAAGCACTAACTAGCAAAAACACCACAATTTTCCACAAGGGAAGGGGAAGAACAACCACTGCTTCACAAATTTGGATTTTTGGAATCATCTAAAGTATTTTTTAATGAATGTTTCTGTTATGGACTGAACTGTATTCCCGCCAAATTCATATGCGAAGCCCTAAACTCCAACATCTCAGAATATGACTATATTCAGAAATAGGGCCTTTAAAGAGGTGATTACGTTAAAATGAGGCCCTTAGGGTGGAAGCCACCCCATCTAGTGTTTTTCAGCCAGAGCAAACCATTGCAGTTCCCTAATTACCCCAACTCTGCCCACCAACAAAAAAATTCTGATTCAGTTGGGCCTGGGCAGGCACATTTGAAATTCTTAAGAGCACACAGGTGAATTTGATGCCAGCACTTTTAGAATTACACCTTGAAAAATGCAGCTGCTGAAGAAAACTACATGCGTTTTGCCAAAGAGGTCTCCTTCCTGCTCCACACCGTCATTGGTCCTCGGCAAGGGACCCAACTGTTGCCGCTGCTGATCGGGATTGAAGAGGTTTGGTAGCAACGCTGCTCAGACCTGACCTGCATCACACAGATGGAGCAGAGCAAAACAGGAAGCCTACCTGGACCCCCCCCCTTTTTTTTTTTTTTTTTTTTTTTTGCCTCTTAGAATGGACATCCTGAATACTCTCAAACTATGACCCCAGAATTCAAAGCTCATGTACATACTGTTGCTCCAGAGTTATTTCCCTTTGCCTATGCCTCTCTCTTGGAGCTCCTGTCAGTTCTCTAAGTCTGGATTGTAGTCAAGTTGATCAAACACTCCCAGGGAAAAAAAATCACTTCCATTACCCTAGAAGTTCCTGTGGGAATAGTTCTTTTATAGATGGGGGTCTTCAAAATGACACAAATGATGTAAACGTGTCCCAAGGCACTTGGGTACTCAGTAACAGAGTTAGCCCTCAAACAAAATTGTGAGGTTAGAGAAATGTGTCTTCAAGGTTTTGGGCTCTTCTCTCCGTTTCCCCTGAGCTAGGTGAGGCCACTAACCCTTGCTCCAGACATAGGGGGCTCTTCTGCATTCTATTTTCGGTTTAGAGGCGGTTCTCCTAACTTTCAGTTCTTCAGTCACGCACTCAACAAATTCTTATTGACTTTCCTTTTTGTAGTTTCTAGACACTGAACTAAGTGGGGATACAATATTGTCTGCTCTTAAAGAGATTATAGTCTGGGTGAGGAGTGGGGGGTAGGAAACTCCATCAAATACTCCTACCAAAAAAGATATAATTACACATAGATTTAAAAAAGAACCAGTGCAGAAACTGGAGCTATCAGGGTGCAACCCAGAAATCCAATCAAAGGAACTTTCCCAGGGGATGGATAAAAAGTCCCCTTCCAGGCTCATTGAGAGGTGGACACGGCTAGTTCAAAAAGCTTCAGCTGGTGGTCTGCAGCAGAGAATGCAGCAGACACAGCTTCTGAAGATGACCCTCCAGAGGGAGGTAGGAACCAGATAATGCAGGGGTCTTGTAATGGAGCTGGGATGGGAGTGGCTCCTTCTCATTAATCATCTGGTTAATGAGAAAAAAGATCAGTGTACTGTTTGGACTCCAGTATGATAATTAGCCGTAGTAGACTTACTGACAAAGCAAATTTTGAATTCCTATTATAGGTGGTGATAGAACTTAGCTTGTTGATATGGCTATTGTTTAGCACAAAAACAATGTTTGAAATTAGCTCCAAAGCATGATAGGTTTTTCTTCCTTTAGTTATCCACGTGAGACTCTTTTTTTTTTTTTTTTTTTTTTACTGTATCAGATGTCACAAGGATGATGTCTTTTTATCCACCATCCAAACAGAATATCATTTTTTCAACCAAATTTAGCGACTGGAAATGTTTTATATAAAGTATTTAGGGATGCGATTTATCTGAAATACCAATACTAAAAGTGGATATGTTCTATAGAGGGCTTTCTGAGCCAGCCTTTAGTAGAGGACTTGTCTGTGCACGCCTGGCTTATCTCCCCCTAGAAGATAAAAATAACGTCTAATCCTGGAACAGTAACTGTTTCAGGGCTAACTATACCCCATCCCCAACTCTTTCCTCTTGGAAAGCAAAACTACACATTTCCACACAAACAACAGCCACTTAGCAGGCACAAATGCTAAGCAGGAAATTAAGTTACAGTGAGTGAAACAGACTACTAAAATTTTGACTATCCTGCTAATTTAGTCAAAGAAGATCCATCTATGCCAATTTAAAATGGTTTCCAGGAGCTGCTTGCTCACACATTTCAGCAAAGTCTGAAGACTAAAATAGAGAAAGGAAATATAGTTATTCAATGCATCAAAATATGCTTCTAGTTAAGGTTTCTATCCACACACTCCTTTACAGAAGAAATAAATAGCTCTTTTCTGCTGGACAAGGATTATTATATTTGTGATGAATTCACTCTGGCTGGCTGACTCCTTCATGTAGCTCTAGAGATCCAGATGAGCTAAAGGGAAAGGAAATTCAGAACTGCCACTATGTCAGTGGGAAATCCCACCACTGATGATTCTTTTTTCTTTATGAATTTCAGTTCAATATTAACATGCATCAGGTATAAGTTTGCTAAATATATTAAGTCAACTTCTTCTTCTAGAGTATTTCTCTCTCCTGCTCTGGTTCTGCGTGCCTGTCTGCGTTACCAATTTAATTAGTAGTTTCTTTTCGTAATTATGTTTTCTTTCAGGGTTCAACTGTCACCAGCATCAATAATGTTAGAAATAAGTGATTATGCAGGTGTGACCTGGATTTTAAGATTTTGAAAATGATATCTGTGTTATTCTATTTTAGAAACTACCATCACACAGAGTGTGTTTTCAGGTATGTTTTTGTTTGTTTCTTTGTTTGTTGTCCCTGCCCAGAATTATATGACCTATGGCTTTGAAACCAGGACTCTGAAATAAATGTGCTCTGCCCTGACTTTCTACATAACCTTGACACAGACATTTACACGTCCTGGCTCAGTTCCTCTATCTGTAAAACAGGGATAAAAAATATTGACTTTACTAATAGGGCTATGGTTCAGATTAGTTATCCCAGCTTTGCAGACTGCTTTCAAAAATCATTAGGCTGCAAAAATCACACTCAAACAAACGACATACTTATTCTGCCCATCTTTCTAAACACCATCCTTTCCCACACAAATCATTGATTCCTTGCTCCCACATACTAGATTCTCTCAGGTGAGAAAACGGCTTAATGGTAGATATAATCAGGCACCCATTCTGAAATAATCTCATGAAATGCAAGGCAAAATGTAAATTAATAAATAAAACAAAGTTAGCATAGAGTTCTGATACTAACAGCCTCTTTTTATTAAACTGTACTGAGTTCTTAGATATCTGATTTCTGTATTATGTTGATATCATGATCCTATTCATCATCACTGGTAATGTTTCTGAGTGTTAACTAGGTGCCTGACATTATGCTAAGCTTTTTAATATGTATTATATCATTTAATCCTCACAACAATTCAATGAGAAAAATACTGTACTTATTATCCCCAACTTTATAGTTGAGGTTTACAGGGATGAAAATGAATTTACACTAATTTGTAAGAGGTAGAACTAGAGCTCAAACTCAGTTCTAACCGATCCCAGAGGCTCAGCTTTTAATAACTTTGCTATATGCCCACCATGCTAATGTTCATGGCTAAACTACTCACAACCAAGACTGGTGTTAACATTTAATGCAATCATGGAAAGAAAGAAGACATCAAGAAGCTGATATTACTACAGGTGTAGAAAGTGCCCCAAATTAACGCAGCTTATAAATCAAAAGATTCAAGGAAAGCTTTACTCAGCTAAAAGGAAGAAAGTCAACCCTAGAAGAGAATACAATTGGTTCTTCCAATCAAATATTAGCAGTATGAATAGAATACACTTTTATATTGAATACATCTGACATATTACAATTTCACATGCCCGCTAAATCATTTAAAAATGTAATAAATGATTTTAAAATAAAATTTAAATCTGTAAAATATGTTTTAAAATATATTGCATTAAGTTGGACATTAAAGTAGATGAATTCGAAGTTTCCTTCTATTTCAAAAGTTGCGTGATTCTCTGAATGATTGGTAAATATAAATGAATTGATCAACACTATTCTGTGCATATACTCTTGGGATCCCTTTCACATTTCTCATGGGAGCTTTGAAAACTTTTTCACTTCCCGTTTGTCTCCCACAATCACTCAGAAATCCTTCCTCTCAATAGTTAACTTTCTTTTATTCTTAGATGAACAGATAATTTGTCTTCCACACCAAGACATTTTTATACTAAAGAAGACCCTAAATTTTGAAATTATATATTGTTTAGGAAATATGTAATTCTTGCCAATAATGGTTTTTATTATATTGGTGGATTTATAAGTAGTTCTACTTAGAAAACTGTTTTCAAAATTAAAATTCCTTATAAAAATAAAAATCACCCATTTCTGTGTATATTTGAAGCAAATTTTCAAAACTTCTTCTGAATATTAAAAATAATATATGCAGAATAATTAACCAATGTTTGAGCTATATCTCTTCCAAATACTGCATTACTAGTATTTTCAAAAAAAAAAAAAAAGAAAGAAAAGAAAAAATTCAATATGTTATTTCTTTGTGTGTGAGTAGTCAAATTTATTTGTTGGTTGGTTGGCTGCTGTATAATTTCCAGGTGTACAACATTATAATTCAACATCCATACACACTACACAGTGATCACCCCCAAAATCAAGTTACTATACATCACCATACAATTGACCTCCTTTACCCTTTTGCTCACCCTGAACCCCCTTCTTCCCTGGTAACCACTGTTCTCTGTATCTACAAGTTTGTTTTGTTTTCTTTGTTCGTTTTTGTTTATTTTTTATTCCACAAATGAGTGAAATCATATGGTATTGGTCTTTCTCTTAATGACTTATTTCAGGTAGCACTATCCCCTCAAGGGCTGTTGTCAAGAATGGCAAAATTTCCATCTTTTTTATGGAAATGACTGAGTAGTATTCCTTTGTATATATGTATCACATCTCTATCCATTCATCTATTAGTGGACACTTAGTCTGTTTCTGTATCTTGGCTATTGAAAATAATGCTGCAATGAACAAAGGAGTGCATATATCGTTTCAAATTCGTGTTTTCATATTCTTTGGATAAAAACCCCAAAGTGGATTATCTGGAGCATATGGTAGTTCTATTTTTCAATTTTTAAGGAATCTCAATACTGTTTTCCATATTGGACACACCAATTATAATCCCTTCAACAGTGTGCGAGGGTTCCCTTTTCTCCACATCCTTTCCAACACTTGTTGTTTCTTGTCTTTTTGATAATAGGCATTCTAACAGGTGTGAGGTGATATCTCATTGTGCTTTTGATTTATATCTCTCTAATAATTAGTGATATTGAACATCTGTTCATGTTCATGGCTTGTTGGCCATCTGCATGTCTTTTTTTGAAAAATATTTAGATTCTCTGCATATTTTTTAATTGGGTTTATGTTTCTCTTGCCTTTGAATTCGGATCCACAAAATCATAGGAAAGGCCAATGTCAAGGAGTTTACCACCTATGTTTTCTTCTAGGAATTTTATGCTTTCAGGTCTTACAGTCAAGTATTTACCCCATTTTGAGTTAATTTTTATTTATAGTGTAAGATAGTGGTCTAGTTTCACTTTTTTTTTGGCATGTATCTGTCCAGTTTTCCCAACACCATTTATTGAAGAGACTGTCTTTTCCCCATTGTATATTCTTGCCTCCTTTGTCATAGATTAATTGACCATGTAAGTGTGGGTTTATTTCTGGGCTCTCTATTCTGTTCCATTGATCTGTGAGTCTGTTTTCCTGAGGGAGTCAGTAACAGTATCTGCCACACATAAAAACCATATATCTATATCTATATCTAGATATACACATAGATATAGATATAACTCTATATTGATATATATATAGATAGATACATATATATCTATATATATATATATTCGAAATTCAAAGTTTTTAATATGTGCTGCCACTACCTCTTGCGTTCCTCAGTGCTGCTCTAACATTCCCTCATCTCCCTTATATATTCCCCTCTTTATTTCAAAAAAGAATTTGCAAGGGTAAAAGACATTAATACCTAACTTAGGATTAAAATTTTTATATTATTTTTTAAGTAAAGAACTCCCACACATCAATAATAAAAATACTAAAAGAAATGAAAATTGGGCAAAAGACCTGAATAGGCATTTCACATTTATTACTAAAAAGCATATGAAGTGAGGCTCAACCTCACTTGTAATCAGGGAAATGTGAAAAAAGAACAGGAAAGTTATTTTATATTCATTCAATGGGTAAAAACTAAAAAGTTGACAATACCAAATATTACAAATATTGTAAATTAATGGTCTCTCATACATTGCTGGTGGGGTGTAACTTGGAATAATCACTATGAAAAACAATTTAGCATTATTTTAGACAGTTGAATATTGGTACTTTCAATAAACCAGCAATTATATTCCTAGATATTTACTCAAGAGAAATTTAGCAAATGTGTATCAGAAAACACCTAGAAGCACTTTAAATGATAGCACAAATCTAGAAACAATCCAGATGCCCATTGATAAGAGTTTGAATAGACTGTGGCATTATCACAGAAATATTAAATATCAATAACAATTAATGACCCAAGCTACCTATAACACATAGATGAATCTTATTACGATAATGATGAATGGAAGAAGCAATCCCAGAAGATACATATGAGTATATTATGATACACTTTTTATAAAATTCAAAAAGAAGCAAAACTAAATATTTTTTAGGACAATAATGCATGTAGTAATTTATCTTTAAGGCAGGGTAAAGATAAACATAAAATTCAACATAATGACTACTATAAGGGCAGACAAAAGAATAGGTAAGAGCACATTAGATGTATATTAGATTCCAGTTCTTCAATTGCGCAATGGATTTATATAATTTCATCATCGTGTTAATAAACACATAAAATAAAATAAATGGTGGCCATGAATAAGCAATGATGGCAGTATGCCATGAACCAAAGATTATGATTAGTCCTATTTGGTGTCCTAAGGTAAAAAAGTAAATGATAATAATAATTACAAACAAAATAACAGCAAACAAAATTAATTCTATGTACAAGTTCCATCTTACCAAACTGGTAGGAAATTTAAACTCAAATATTGGAGAATTCCCCTACCTAGTGCCCTACAAAGGTCCTGATGTTGAGTCCATGGTCTTATAAAGAACAAAATCATTAAGAAGACCCCTCCACTCACACCCCCTATGGTTATGAGCCACTGAGCTTCCCATTGTCCAACCTAGCTATGTATTCATTAAAAACAAAAGCAATTCTTCTTTAACCCTGTGACACAATCCTTCCTAGAAGCAAGAGAGTACCAAGCCTTTACCACCTTCTAAGATGAGCAAGAGAAGAAGAAAAAATACAGGGAAAAAATAACAAATTAATATCTCAAAAAAAATTACCCCAGATACCACTAAAAAGAAAATGTATTCTCTACTATATTTACTCACCTGCGAGACATACTTTAGTAAGCTACCCTTCTTTCTCCCATTTTGAATTTTCCAGGTCAGGTTTATTGCATTCTTTTGCATAAATTTAGAAGATACCACTTTGCTATACCACTAAACATTGCCATTCCCTCTAAATCCAACTCTTTGGTGATTGAACTTGAGGAAAAATTTAATTACAGTTTTATATGTAACCTTGTTTACTTCCAGAACCAGAAACTATTGCAATAAATGAGAAATGATTAAAGGCATGGAAAACAAATTAAGAAAACTGTCATATTAGGTGGGAAAATGGGCCCTTTGGCAAATTGTTTTTATTACTTTTTGCCTATTTATCTGAAATGGAGTTTACTGGAATTATATTGCCAAATGAAGAAGCTGAGTCTAGTTCAAGTTTATTACTAATATTATCTTCATTAATAATGAATTTATAAGTCAAATAAGTATTTCATATTTTGCATGATCCAAACTGTGACCTACATTACAGCTATTTAATGAAGGATGATCTTGGGTCAACTTGCTAAAAATCAACACAGTGCTTGCCCTGTAACAAAACTTCATTCTCTTACCCTGACATGTTTTTTCTTATCCCGATTAATGAGTTCTTCTATTTTTTGTCTTTTCCATGTTTAACTTGCAAAGAGAAAAAAACATCTAAGTTGATATATCTGGGTGTCAGGTAGAGAGGAGCTGCTGAGCAAAGAAAAAGGGGTTTAAGCAGAGAATTAAATTTGCAAGGCAGCTGTGGAAAGATAAGGTATAACCTATAAGAACAAGAATATACTCTCCATTAAGTGGGGAAGTGAGAAAGAACAAAATAGGGAAAGACTGCTTTCCAATACAATCATATATGAAATGTTCTTTCATTACCCAAGTGTAAGACACATCAATTTTATAGTCCAGAACAGAACATTAATAATAAATATAGATTTTCTTCTGTCTTCAACATAGACATTTTTGCCCTTTTTATTACTGAATTTCTCAAGTGGACAAAGGAAAACTGGAGAAAATGTGGATCAAAAAGTGTGTTTTTTGGATTAAAGCTAACCTTAAACATTTTGAAGAAACAAACGTTTTAAAAAACATAAGCACATAAGGTATGTTTTTTAAAATCTTTTGTGGGCAACTATCTTTTCATAGGTGTGAAAAATATGCTGGAGAAAATAGGATTGGCTTAAGTGAAGATAAAATGTAATTTAATATATATATAGTAATAATATAATATATTAATATACAAATATAATATATATACAAGATAATAAAAAATAAATAAAAGAACAAAAATAAAATATGTATCAACATAAATAGAAGATATATACATATATATATCACACACACACATATATATATATATATATTTATATTTAATGTCAGTCTTCATAGTTATAAGATTACCACTCTGGCCTTTTATGCCATTTTCAATGGTGTTTACTTGGACTAATTACATTGACAAATAATGTGTCTCAAGTTGCTTCAAGTCATGCATGCCCAAACCCCTCCTTCTTTTGGAAGTAATGGATAACTTTTCAATCTATCAATACTAACTTATGATTTTATTTCATTTTTATGTTCACCAAAAAATATGTGAAGTCCATGAGATTTGCCCTCAGTCATCATGCATCTCATAAATATAAGAAAGGCCTACATAGCTCTAAGTGTTTCTGGTCAAACTGTGTCTCTCCCAACTTCAGCACTACCTGTCTCACCAGCACAAATGTCCTAAGACACTAATCCTGAGATGGAAGCTATGGTTACACACACTTTTTCTTAAAAGAGCATTTGAAGGAAACTGATTATGCCTCAAACTTTGTTTACCTCAGGCACCACTATAAGTTCAAATTTCTCATATCATCCTTCATTACCCATATTTATCCCATTATACAGCTCTGTCCATTCCCTAACCCCAAAATTCTTCATCCTCCCAAACTTGTACACTGTACTGTCTGAAACTTGTTCTTCTAACTCATCTCTAGATCTTCTAACTCTTCTCTAGATATTAATTTCAACTTTTCATCTAACAGAAATTTAGCTATTCCCTGAATATGCTGCCTCCTCTGTAGCCCTAAGTGGCTGTTTTTTCTCTCATATTCCGTGTGGGACTGCAGATAAAATTGGTATCACTGATCCTCATTGCTGCTTCTAGAAAAGTTCTTTTTCTTCCCTGCTTCCATAAACAACCCAGACCTTTGAAGCACAGCCCATCAGACTGTACCCCAATGTACCATTCTGTAGTAGTATAGATGAAGCTATAATCACCATCAACTTTTGGATCCCCTCTCTCATTTGTTACCCACCTACCATTACTTCTGTCATTATCATAGTGAGATCAATATTCATGTTGACATCCATTCAACATCCTGTGCCGCAGCCAGGAGGGCTCAGCCTGAGAGGGAAGGGTGTGGAGACTGAGAACAGATACAGAGACAGGAAAGCTGGGATCGGGAGGTCCACCGTCCACGGATGGTGAAGCAGTGGTGCAGTCTTTATTTCACACGCAGTTTTTATACAGTGTGTGAAATAGATAAAATGTTCTAGTAATACCTGCTTGTTCTGCTACTTGTATGTCTGTGGCTGCATTAGTGTTATCTTGTACTTTGTGGGAAGATTGCTGAGGCGAGGCTTCCCATGGGAATGACCTTGCAGGCTGCAAGGCCTTGTCATATAACAACCTGCTCCCTACATCTCACCCTTCTCTTTTTGCCCTAAGCCGTGGCCTATGAGTCTCATATATAAAACCAAAAAAACAGAATTAAACCAAATCTCCCTAGTCTGACAAAAGAGTCATGAATATAATAGTAATTGTTGTATGTACCTCTCCAGGGGACAAAACCTTATGTTGAAACTTATGATAGATGGAGAACTAATGTTAAACTCAAATCATTGAATATAGCCAATTAGATGACCCCTATGCGACTGTGTCTGTCTTAGGTTGTTCCTTCCTTGAGGAATCTTACCCGTCCTTGACTAGCCAGTCATCTTTTGGGGTCGAGTTCTCCAGATGGCCCCTATGCGGCTGTGCCTGGCTTAGGTTATTTTTACCTGTCATTGACTAACCAGCCATCTTTTTGGGGTCAAGTTCTCCAGATGGCCCCTATGTGGCTGTGTCTGGCTTAGGTCGTTCCTCCCTTGAGGAATCTTACCCGTCATTGACTAGCCAGCCATATTTTGGGGGCCAAACAGGGAGACATAAGATGTAAGCACAAAGGTGAGGTAAAGTCCCCAAAAGGATCAGTCTGACAGACTCTTTGGTGTTATCTAAATTTTTCTGGGGTGAGATGTTGGGGCAAGGCCTCTTATGAATGACCTTGCAAACTGCAAGGCCCCTGTTAGCCTACAACCCACTCTCCACAATCCTGCCCTCTTAGTCACTGACTTCCTTATTTCTAACAATTTGTTTTTTCTCTCTCCACTTTAGCAATCCAATCCCAAGGTTATGTCTTAGGAATTTTCATTAATAATTACTCACTGCATTGCTTTCAAAACATTCATTTATACAGCATACTATCTACCAATTTCTATCTTTCTAGATCATGTGTTTCAGTATCCCAACTCCAAATATGTTGAGTCCATTGGCACAATTTAAAAAATTCCCTTATTTCCTTTATATTCTTACTTTTCTCAGCTTGGATTCCATAAAACATCACTGTAATGATTCCACCCCATATACTCTCAACTATCTACACCTCATCTCTTTTGCTGACATTCTTGCCAGGAAAAGGGGTGGGGGCAAGGAGGGATATTAAGTGCTAGTTAAATCCAACTCCATGCTAGCTCTGCATCTGCTCTCTAACAAATTAATATTGCTGCAGCAAAATACTCAATCATTACTAAAATGCTTTTCAATTCATGATCCAGATCTCAAAATATACTCCCAAGTGCCCAAGCAATACTGCTACATTTCCTTTGTATAACTGTTCTCTCACTTCTCAAAAGAGCGCTTTTACAAATTCACCTTTTTCCAGCATCTATCCCTACAGTCTGAAATAATTATCTCAATTATTATTCCTTAAGAAAATAGAAGCCATCAGATGAGAGTACCTCAAAATCACATTGCAAAATTACCAGCAACTCTTCTTGATATTGTTGAAATACACCAAGCTTATTTTCGTCTCTGGACTTTCTGTCTAGAAAGTTCTTTTATCAAATTTTCACTATGGCTTGCTGATGAATATAATTTAAGCCTCTGTTCAATTGTTCCTTTCTCAAAGTGATGCTCCCTGACTATTCCATTGAAAGTGCACCCATTTGTTACTTTCTATTCCTACAGAGCATTATTGCCTTCATAGACTTTATTCCCATATAAAGCTATATTACCTATTTTTTTTGCTTGTTTGTTTTCTGTTTTTCTTTTTAGAATGAAAACAGATTTGCTTATCTTATCTCTAAAGCACCTAAAATAATGCCAATACCTATTTTTGAATAATTAATTAAAATCACATCATTAAGTATGTAATAAAAGAGTCTCAAAACCTCTAGACTAAAAACAGCTCTAATTGGAGAAAAATAAATATCTGAATAAATTGAGAGATATACTATGTTCATGGATCAGAAAACTCTATATTGTTAAGATGTTGCTTCTCCCTAAACACATCTATAGATTCAACATAAGCCCAATCAAAATCCATGCAAGCTTTATTTTAACTGAGACATTGATAAGCTAATTTTAAAATTTGTGTGACAATGTAAAGGACATATAATAGCAAAACAACCTGGATAAAAAGGATAAAGTTGGACTTATACGACCTGATTTCAAGGCTGACTATAAAGCTACATTAATCAAGGCAGGTTGTTACAGATATAGGGTGAGAAAAATTAGATCAACAAAATATATTAGAGAGTCTAGAAAGAGACAAACACATATATGATCAATAAATTTTCAACAGAGGCATTAAAAGAATCCAATGAATACAGAGAATTCTTTTCAATTATGGTGGTGGAATACTAGTTGGATAAAAAGAAACACCACTATCTCACAGTATACATAAAATTTAATCTAAATCGGACCATATATCTAAAATATAAACTGTGACGCCTCTATAAGAAAACATAGGAGAATATCTTCAAAGGCTTAGGGTATGATAAATTCCTTAGACAGGAATTTACCTTAGAAAGCATTATCATAAAAAAATAATAAATTGGAGTTCATTGAAATAAAACTACTCACCCAACACATAATATTATAGTAAAAATGAATAGGTGAGACTCATGCTAGGGTAATCTATTTACAAAACCAATAGATGAAAAATAAGTGAAATCAGGATATATAAATAACTCTTACAAATCAATAATAAAAAGTCAAACACTCTCTTAAAACTGGGAAAAAATATTTGCACAGATGCATCTTAGAGTATAAATGGCCAACAAGTACATGGGAAAGTGTTCGGTGTTGTTACTCATCAAGGAAATGCAAATAAAAGAATGATATATCACTACACACCCACAATAGTGGTTAAAATTTAAAGGACTGACAATACCAAATGTAGCAAAGGATGTAGAGAAATAAGAACTCACACACTGCTAATAGAAATACAAACTTGTGCAACGACTTTAGAAAAAGATTTGGCAGTTTCTTATAAAGCTAAATACATAATTACCATATGACCCTGTAATCCCACTCTTGGGCATTTACTGAAGAGATATGAAAACATATGTCCACACAAAATTTGCACGAGTGTTCACAGCAACATTATTCATAATAGGCAAAAACTGGAAATAACTGTAATATCCTTCAACATCAGAAAGGATAAACAAATTGTGGCATATTCATTTAATGGAATTCTACTCAGCAATAGAAAGGAATGAATTATTAATACATGGATACATCTAAATATAGTTCAGTTAAAGAAGTCAGATTTTAAAAGTACATATGATGGAATTCAATTTTTATAAATATTCTAGTTATCTACTGTTATGTAACAGACCATCCCAAAACTTAATGGTTTAAAGAAAAAAAATTAGGTATTTTCCACTCAAATCTTTGATTTGGGCAAAGATCAGTGAGGATGACATATCTCATCCCCATACAGTGTCAGCTGGGCAGCTCCACTGGGACTGCCAGACCTACTGCCAACATACCTCACTCATGTGGCTGGCAAATTAATGTTGAATGTTGACTGGAAACTCAGCCAGGGCTGTTGGCTGGTGGCCTCAGTTTCTTTCCACATGGATCTCTCTATGGGCTACTTGAACTTCCTCACAGTGTGAGAGCTGGGTTATCAGAATGAGTATCCCAAGATTCAGGAAGTCAAAGCTGCCAGTCTCTTATAGCATGGGCCTAAAAGTTGGCACAGCATAATTTCCACCTATTCTATTAGTTAAGCTCTTAAAGAATCTTCCTGTATGCACAGTTAGGGGACATAGATTCCACTGCTTGATGAAGAAAGTGTCAAAGAATGTGGTCATCTTTAATCTACCGAATATGTAGTATTAGATTACAGAAAACTAATCTAAGTTAATAGGAATCAGAATAGTGTTTGCCTTGGGGTAGAGAAAGTGGCAGGGATTGATAGGAAAAGCACATAAGGGAAATTTCTTAAGTGGTAAAAATGTTCTCTATGTTGATTAGAGTGGTAGTTACAAAGATATATAAATATGTCAATATTAATCAAACTATAACACAAAAGATCTGTGCATTTCACTGTAAGAAAATTATACCTCCATTTAAAAAATAAATTTATTAAAATCATTTGGATGCAGATTCCTTTTAAGCAAACATTCACAGTAACTGGAAATTTAGGAGTCAGCTTATTATACTCAGTTCTGTTGAGAAACACTACTTTCTGTTTTTCTTTTTAATTACTCTAGTAAAAGAAATCAGAACATACTGTCTCTTAAATCATCTTCAAAGCCATTTTTAGGTCAAACAAGCTCACAACTAAAAATCCTGGAAAAAATAAAACTAACTTTTTTTACTCACTATAAATGTTAAAACGATACATACATACATATCAATGTATAATGCATACACACATGTATAATTGGATTATTTTTACACAGTTTTTGCATTCTAGGTTTGCGAAAGTTTTAAAAATTCTAGATAAAACCATTTAAAAATCAACTCAATCAACTCCTCAAATATATTCTTATGATGACATCAGATTAAAACCAATATTTGATATCTTGGAATTAGTGCCCTTGATGAGCTTTAGGCAATATGAGTTCCTCCAGTGTTTCTGAAATCACAAAAGAACTACTAGACTGCTAAGTATACAGTAGTCCCTGCCATATCCATGGTTTTGCTTTCAATGGTTTGAGTTACCAGCAGTCAAATGAGGTCAGAAAATATTAAATTGAAATTTACAGAAATAAACAAGCATTAAATTGTGCACCATTCTGACTGGTAAAGTCGCTTACCTTCCCACTTTGTCCTGCTTGGGGTGGGAATAATCCTTTTTTCAGCATATCCACACTGTATATGCTACCTGCCCATTAGTCATTTAGTAGCCATCTTGGTTACAGAGAGAGACCACATTCACATACCTTTTATTACAATATATTGTTAGAATTGTTCTATTTTATTATTAGTTATTGTTAATCTCTTACTGTGCCTAATTTATAAATTAAACTTTATCATAGGTATGTGTGTATAAGAAAAAACATAGTATATATAGGGTTTAGTACTATCCATGGTTTCAGGCATCCACTGGGGTCTTGGAATGTATCCCCCATGGATAAGGGGGGACTACTGTATTTTATTACATTTCAATTCTTAGTTATTCTTGCTTTCTATAAAGTACTTAGGGCAATTCCTTTTAAAAAAATTCATTAACCCTAATATTCTCTTTTTCAGGAATTCTGGATGAAGAAAGAAAAGAGCACAATAGAACTTTAAAAGTATAAACATTATTATTAATGACAGTTTACTTCAGTTGCAAAATTAAACTAGGATCTATGTTTACTAAGGACTTCAGCTGCAAGCTTTATGCCTTGAGCTTTAATCCTAGCAGTTGTCTTTTGCTGAGCAAGATTTCCTCCAAATGCAAGCCTGCCCTCCAAATCGGACATCTCAGTGGTTTAGGAATTAATGTTGATGTGTTAATTAGCAACAATCTTCGAAGAGATTCCCTATTGAAACTATGCCTAGGACTCTGTATGACTGTCTTCTTTCTCTCCCACCACGTCCTTCCCCCAAATCCAAGTTCCCGGCCATTAAATGTCGTAGGTGCGTTCACAATTGTCTTTCCAATTAGCAGAAAATGACACTTGGCTACCTTTCTTCTCTAGTCTTTCTTCGGTGTTTGCAGACAGTATTGCCCCATTTGACCAGTCTCTTTCTCATGGTAGAGTCCATATTAGCATCTGATGCTACTCATGCTCAAAGCAGGGTATGTGTGGAAAGGGTCCGTCACCAGGTAAAACGGACGTGGCAACTGCTGTTCTTGGGAATCCTTTTCAGCCAGTAACTTCAGGAGTACTTCATGGATGTGCAAATGTCCTAGAGTAGTGCTCAACCAAGTCTGCCCTTCCCGAAGTAAAACAGCCTTCAGAGTAATCTCTTTTCTCCTCACATTCTGATCCCAATCAAGGTCCCCAGGTCCTCAGCATAATTAACCAAAGAAATCCCTCAAAGGCCAGACTTCACAGCACAATTTATAGAAACTGATGCCTGATTAATGAAAAAGTGTCAAGAGTAGGGTACATTTTTAGCAGAAGTCACCTATTCCATGCTGATTTTGGAGTCACATCTAAAAAGGTTCCTTATTTTGCCCCCGTTCTGTTGTCTTACCAAATAATAAGGTTCAGTGACGGAAATCCATTGAGAAACTTGCCAATCAATTTAACAATGGGTTGAGAGTTAGTGTTTTGGAGGAAAAGGGGTGATGTAAGGATATTACTCCTTTTGCTTACATGAGATTATTGTAGAGTGCTAGATGAGGAGGGATATTCAGTCTGTCTGCACTGGTTCAGCCTTCTACTTTTTAAAATATTGAAATACTTTCATACCAGTTAGTAAAGAGTCACTGCCCCATGCCCCTTCAAGGACTTCCTGTTTTCCCCAGACCCTCAAAACTTCCTAGAGTCCAGTAATTCATGTTAATGTCTGGTATGTCACAGTAGGGGATCTCTGAGGCCTTGCTCCAGCACTATAATGGCTGTCCATTCTAATTGGTCAGTACCCACACGGCACCAGTTGATTATAATGTTAGCTAATGCGATCATATAATTGTACACTGTTATTCTGCTATTCATTTATGCATACAGAGTCAAATCTGAGCTAGCTATATCAATGGCCAATTGACAATTTAAAGCACAGCAAATCACATAAAATCCTCTTTCATTTTACTTGGAATGCATTATGTGATTTTTAGCAACTTTAAATCCTTAACTATGCTTTTAAACAAGTATTAAAAGTCCATAATAAAAACTAAGTTATGATTTCCCAGATGTTCAAGATAACCAGCACCTTATTGAACATGGCCCTATGTCAAGCTCTGTTATCAATTAAATCCACACAAAAACCCTGGATCATTATTCCGTTTTACAGAAGGGCAATATAATGCTCAAAGTTGTATCTAATATCACAGAGTTCTCTAAGCACTAGCATCAAGATGATCTACTTCATGCCTCTCCAAAAAATGTGAGAAATATGAGTTCGCCCATCTTATTTTGGGAAACAAGACCCAGAGAGGTTAAGCAGCTTGCTCAGGACTGCACACAAATAGGGAACAGACCTTAGGTGAGAATTGAGGTGTTAAGATTTCCACTCCAGACTCCTCTTTTCTGGGAATATGAACTTGGCAGAATAAAAATTGCACTGTTTCAAAAATATATTCTGTTCAGGCTCTCTACTCTTGGGAGAGATATTTAGATACTTAACCAAGAAGTAACCAAAAGATACTTGTTGGTTACAGCAGCCTTCCTGTGTGCTTTCTCCCACCCTCCATCACCTTGGCATCAGTCTTCATCAGAGCTTATCAGAGACTTATTGTCTGTCTGCACTTCAGAGACTGCCCTCCACAGTTGCTCAGGGCTCTGGGTCAACACATACACACACACACACACACACACACACACACACACACACACTCCCCTCTCCTCACTTCAGCAGGATTTTTATTAGCTCAGATTTTAAAAGCTCTCAGAACTTTTCCTTTTGTTTTGGGACGGAGTGTCATTTTTGTTGCTTACGGCCGACACCAAGCAGAGAGCAGAGTGCAATGTTTAAGTGTTACAATGCACTGAGAAAGGAAGCCTCTTCTCACCAGTATGCAAACGCTCCTTCTTCCCCTTGTCTGGGTAAACAAATTAATCTAATCATGAAAGCACGTGCTAAGAAGAGAGGGAGGGAGAGAGAGAACAGGCGGGGTGGAGAAAGACAAAGTTGAGGAGGCAAAAGGCAGAATAGACTCCAAACAGAGATTGCCATGGAAGAAGAAAGAATGTTTCCCAGCGGAAGGACTCTTCTTTCAGAAAAAAAAAAAAAACAAACTACTTCTGGCTGCAAAATAAACCCCCTACTGTCAGACTATTTAACTCTATCTAATCTCCAGGGGTCCCATCCAAATTAATTTCATTCCTTTGTCAGGGTCCTCCCCTCTAGTTACCCGTCTCCATCTGTCCTCTTTGAGGGATCACTGGGCACTCCAGCTTCAATATCCTTACCAGCTGCCTTGGGCTTTCAAGACCAATCTCTCACACAGGAGCATCACATCCAGGGACCCAGGGAGCGAAAATTAATTGGCAAAGACCATCCTTTAAACTACCGAGAAAACCCCAAACAAATGAAAAATGCCAAGCTAGTTTTAAATAAAAAGCTATTCTTGTAACTGTTAATTCCACAATTACCACATTATGTAGCACTGGCAGTGAATCTCCCCACTTACATTTTTCCCTAGAAAAGTCTGCTTTTAAGGAAGCACTTACACATGTCAAACAATTTGGTAAATAAAGTCTGTATGAAACGTAAGCCAGTTATTTAGCTAGCGTCCCTCCAAAAACAGAACCATCTACAGTTTTAGCTCCATAGGGCATAACTGAGATAATCAGTTCAACCTCTTCATTTTCAGGTGAGAAAGCTGAGGCACAAAGGGCCTTATACAGTTAGTTACTGGTGATACAATGGAAACCATATCCGAGTTCTGGTTCAGTGATCTGATTTTCCTTATTGTAAAATCTGAAGCTAGATAAAGCCAGAAAGGGTTTACATTTAGAACAATGTGAAGCAATCTCATATTTATAATAAGCCCACAAGTATAAACATGTGACCACTTTTCAAATTCCAGTTCTCTTTCACTTCCACCACTCAGGTTTTGTATTAAGAAATAAAAGCTATTCTTCATATAAATTTAGCAAACATTGAAAGGGAAATGTGCTGCCTCAGAAATCATATACAATGCTCTTTAAGTCAACTGTATGTGTTCTGAGTTATCCTTTCTTCCGACTTATCTTGACAATTTTCTCTTTCATTACTATGGATAATAGAATGCTGACTAAGATTTTTTAAAAACATTTTAACAACTTTTTATAATGTGTTTTTTACATTTTCCGCAAAATATACAATGGAATTTAATCATGGCCCCATGCATATCTTCACTTAGTTTTCTTCCTCCCAGATTTTAACTATATATATATATATATATATATACACACACACACACACACACATACATACACATATACATACATATACAGATATATATATACACGTATATATACTAGCTTGCTTCTTCTACTTTGTTTAGATTTTATTCCCCCTTCTTTATGACTTTTTCTTCTGCCAAATACTCCCTAAATGTGAGTGCTCCCCAAGTCTTTGCTCCTAACCACTGGACAACAAAAATTTCATCTTCTTTCTTAGCTTAGCTCCTTTGAAAGTAAATCATCACCTTTATGTGTTCCCCTTCCCCACATTCAGTACTTCATGTGTACCCGTGATTGGTTATACAATTGGTTACACAATCTTACCACTGTGCCTTCCACTTAATTTCAATTTAAGTCAAGTTAACAAATATTTACTGCCCCTTACTTTGTGTAAAACACTGTGCTAGGCTCTATGTGCTGTAAAAAATGAGCGAGCTGTATTCTCTCTCCAAGGCAGTTATTTGGCAACCAGGAATGTCCTCCCCCCAAAGGTAAAACACAGTTGATAAAGGATCTATAGAGGTATTCTGAGGAGTAAGTGAACTAATATATGTAGTTCTCAGCACAAAATAAGTCTTTAATACATATTGCCTGATATTATGTAACTTTTAATATTACTGACTATTTCTTTGATCCTCTCCAGTCCTAAAATGCTATGACAAAAATATACAGAATACAAGGCTAAGTATGTTAAGAGCAAGAGGAGACCTAGTAGACACCATTTAAACATCATCAGTGATTAAACATCATTAGTAATAAGACGTACTAACATCATTTACCTCGATATGATGCACTGAGAAGGGCATAACTCCTTTGTAATGTTCTTGCCCTAAATATGCAACCTGAATCAAATCATGAGATGACATCAGACAAAGCCATAAAAAAAAAATTCTACAAAATAAGTGTCCAGAAGTGTCAAGGTCATGAAAAACAAAGACTGGGGAGCAGTTTCTGATTGGAGAAAATCAAAGAAGCATGCCAGATAAAGGACATTAGTGTGACAATTGTTGGAATTTCAATAAAGTCTATAGTTAATAACATTGTTTCAATATTAATTTCCTGGTTCTGGTCATTATTCTATGACTATTTAAGTTATTAAGATTTGGGGAAGCTGAGTGAACCGTGAACACAATTCTTTGAATTATTTTTACAATGTTTGCAAGCCTAAAATTATTTCAAAAACGATTTTTGCTGGAAAAAAAAAAGACACAAAACAAAGCCAGAAATGATAATAAAATACAGAGGTAAGATAAAGAGAACTCTTCCTTAATTCATGGATCAAATGGACAGGAGGTGGATGGCAAAATGAAAGCATTTGAGCTCAGATTTGAGACCATCGATCATTGAGAAATCACTGAGGAATCAAAGCAAAAAAAAAAAAAAAAGCAGAATTACAAGCAGCAAAAAAATAAAAAAACAGGGTATGTTTTGGATATAAGTACCCATGCTCCTTTGGAGCTCAATATCTGGCTATAAGACAGCAGCTAGACTTGAATATTCGTTACTGTGTCTCTGTGGTAGGCTGAATAATGTGCCTGTCCAAATCCCAGTCCCAGAACCTGTGAATATGTTACTTTATGTGGTATAAAACACTTTACAGATGTGATTAAGTTAAGGATCTTGAGATGGAAAGATGATCCTGGATTATCCAAGTGGGCCCAATCTAATCACAAGGGTCCTTATAAGGGGGAGGCAAGATGATTAAGGGCAAAGGAGGAGATAGGACAAAGGAAGCTGGGGTTGGAGTGACATGCTTTGAGATGGAGTAAGAGGCCACAAGCCAAGGAATGCAGACGGCCTCTTGAAGCTGGAAAAGACAAACGACACTCCCCATGAAGCTTTCAGAAGGAATACAGCCCTGCTTGCATCTTTCTGGTAGATTTCTGACCTCCAAAATTGTACGAAAATAAATTTTTGTTTGTTTAGCCTCTGTTTTTGCTCATTTGTTACAGCAGCAATAAGAAACTAATAGTCTCTATCACTTTACTTAGGGCCTATTTCAGTTTCACCTCCATCTGGACTACCATTATGGTGTCCTACCTGTTCTCTCTGCTTTTATTCTCCATCCCTCCCTTCTACAAAATGTCAGATTTATCTTTTTCAAACCCTGGACTGATAATGTCATTCTTTTAAACAGAAGCTCTCAAGGGTCCCCATTACGTGCTAAAAAAAAAAAAAAATCCATATTTATTATCCAGGCATTGAAATATCTGGACCCAAAGTTTATTTCCAATTTTATCTGGATTTCTCTGCCGCAATAACTTTTCATCCATGCAAATGAATTTAGCCACAGTCTCCAGAGCTCTCCTCTTATATTTCAGGATGCCAGTTTTAAAGGTCTAGATCATATCACTATTTTTCCATATCCTAGCCTACATTGATTTCTCTTTCCACTGAACTTCTACAGTCTTTATTGACTATTCTCTGAGACCCTCAGGCCATCTGTTCTTAATGCCCATGCTTGAAGTAAAGGGCTCCCAGAACTCACAAACAGCCTTCATGCCTGCGAATTGAAACATGGAAAAATCCCAATGAATAAGATTGTCATTTGAAGACATGATTTAGGATTTTACAAAAATGTGCAAATCTGAGAGGCAGATTTAGTATACACTCAAGTCAAGTAAGGTATATAAAACAGAATTCTGAAAACAAGTCTAAAACTAATGAAGAAAAAATATTCCAGACAACATGCTATAATGAATAGCTATGTAGTTCTGTGGTCATGTTTTCTGAGTTCAAATCCTGGATCTATCACTAGGTAGTTCTATTCCCGTAGCTGGGACCACTATTGATTAAAATAACTGTCCTTGCTCAGGATGGTACCATAAGCAAACCTTCTGATTACAGTATTTGGTTACTCCTATAAATCTGCCTACCAAGAGAGAATCCACTGGCACTGTGCTTCTTATTGTGAATTTCCAAAATGGCATTTGGGTTCACACATCAGTCTCTTATGAATTTGGTTATTAAGTCAAACACTTGGGCTCAATCTGAAATTATACACACCAAGTGAAGGAGCTGAAGCAATGTGCAACATTGCTGCAGATAATAACTTTACACTGACTGCATCTGAATTAGAGACTGGTTGTCTGTAATGATCAAATCCACCAGATTATTGCTCAACTTTTCACTGTAATTTGCGTTGATAGCCTCCTTGTGCACCTGGCATTGTCCCTGGAAGTGCTGGGCAGCTGATCCATTGAAAAGAGTAACAACTGCAAAGCTTAACTTATCTCATGTTTTAGTAAGATGACAAAAACAGGATATTCAAGCAGGAGACGGGAAATTCCTTTTGGACAATGCTTGTTGAAAATGCAGAACAGTTAAGAACCTCACAATACAGCTGCATACTTTAAACCCCAAAGATAGAAGCCAGTGACACCCTCAGAGAAACTTGGTCATGCACAGTTTCATAGTGTTGCCAAGAGCATACGACCTTAGCACATACCTTAGCACATACTTTGAATCCCCTAAATCTTGTGCCTAAATGAAACTGAAGAGAAGGCACTTCTAAGAGGCACTTCTTAATTTGATTCATGATTCCCTTCATATTCTGGTATTAACAGTCATATTAATTAATGTGCCTACGAACACTTCTTGAAGTCTCTTTATATTCTTTTTACTTAAATTCTCTCTTTGGTAATAATTACAGAATCACATAAAGTCCAACGTATCGAGCAAAAACAAAAAACAAAACAAAAAAACCCCCTGAAATATACCATGCTTATTTGCATAATTTCTCATTGCACTATACTACTATAGTAGTATGCTACTGAAAATTAGTATAACCGATCATATGAAATCAAATCCAGTTTTTAGAAAGCAAAATGCCCAATTCAGAAACCCTCAGATTACCAGAAATTCAAAGGCAGTGGAGGCTAACAAATTCGACAAGTTCTCTAGGTGACATTCAAATTATTTTGATGAAGTATAGAGCAGCTCCCTTGAAAGGAGAAAGAAGTGCTCACCTAAGTGAAAATATTTGGGAAGTACTGGGCAAGCACCTGTCCGAGGGCCTGCACTTCCACTACTTTTGGGTTTGAAAAAGACCTCTGTTTAAATCCACCTTTCCAGCCAGTGCAATACCTCCCTACATACTAGCAGAATCCTTCAAAAATCTGATCTAAAACTCTCCTGATCAAGTATAATAAGTTATTTTCTTGCTTAAAATCACCAGCGGATTCCCATTATCTCTGGCATGGAATCCTAATACTTCTTAACATGGTTTTTCACACTTTGACCTTGATGTATTTTTCCTTCTTTCTCATTTTTTAACCTTTGTTTAATGAAGTTTTTCCAATTTTAAAAGTCATGTGTGATTATTAGAGACAAATTGAAATATGAAGAAGCATAAATAGTAAAATAAAAATCAATAACCAGAAATAACCACTATTATTCATATTTAATTTTATTGCCTGAGAGTTGCTGTTTACTAAGTGGCTATACATTCTCCCTAGGCCTCTGTCTTTCTCTTTTTATTTTTTTCCCCTTTCTCCACCTCTCCCTACTTGGGTTCAAGCCAATGTTTCTCAGTCTAGTTGTGTAGGACACAGTCCCCTAACCCATGCTCCCTGAGCCTTGCGCTCCCCCCTGGCTGACACAGTCTGTCGCCAGTCGTCAGTGGGCCACTCACAGCAGCTCACAGCAGCTCTTGCTGGCTGCCGGCCGCTCACGCTGGCTGCCAGCCAGCCACCCATGGCAGCCCACAGCAGCACACCACAGCCCGTGGCAGCACTCAGCAACCCACAGCAGCTCACGCCAACCTCTGGCTGCTCAAGGCAGCCCATCTCCAGGGAGAGCTGTGCTCACAATCTTAGCGGTAGAGAGCACAGCTCACTGGCCCATGTGGGAATCAAACCGGCGACCTTGGCATTAGGAGCATGGCGCTCCAACCACCTGAGCCACCAGGCCAGCCCTCTCTTTCTCTTTTTGTTCTTTTCTGTATCAGAACTTTAGTATGAGCACATTTTCACAAGCATTTTCACCCCCAATACTTAGGAATTTATTAGAAAGGGATCCTAATGAAACCATTTTAATCTATAAAGAAATGACAACTGAGAGAAACGTTAAATGGCACAGACCAAGGACAGTACCTACTATAGCACAGCTGGCGGACCTGCTGAGGGTAGGAGGTGAGGCCAGTCAACCTAACAGTATCACTGTTTCCAACTCAATCCAGCAGCCCCAACCAAGGGCCAATGAGAGGACCCTTGAAATGACTGGCCATGGGTGCTCCAGAGCACAATTGAAAAAACAGTGATCTAGTGAAATGCCCTCATTTTACAGATGAAGAAAGTGCCAGAGGGATAAACACTTACTCAAGATCATTCACTTAACAATAGAATCAGAACTGAAAACCAAGACCCTGTACTGGTCATGGTCACTGATTATTTGAAATACTATAACCATTATAGTACCTATTTTATGGGTGTAAATAGAAATATTTTTAAAGTGTCAGGAACTATGTAGGGTCTTGAGATTTTACCCTACTTACAAACTAACAACAGATAAGCCTGTTGCTATTTCATGGATGCAGACAAAAGGCATGAGACTGCTGGGTCAGACGCAAAGGACTTTGTTACTCACAGCAGAAGCCATGGCCAGAGCTTCACAGATACTTGCTTTAGGTCTCCATGTTCCCCAGATTTCATGGGAGCAGCACGAAGGACTCATGATGGATGTCTGCACACAAATGGGTTATATTTAGAGAAGAGATAACTCTCCCAATAACTATCATTTAAACTAAATGGAGAATAGCATAATATCGTCCATCAGTTTTCCCATTCCTTCCAAAGAATGAGATTTAACTCAACACATTATAGGAAGTAAACTGTTTTCCATACACTGAACACTTTCTGAACACTTTATGTACTTCTACAACCACTTATCCCACATAACAGTATTAAAGTATGGCAGTTAAACAAGGTGATCTTCCAAATATCTAACATGGGCACCAGTTAATCAGAACAGAAGGTGGCTATAAACAAGTACCATATTTTGCCATGCATCATGTACCCCTGTGTAAAATGTGCAGCCACTTTTTTAGCCCAAACTCAGAAAAAAAAAATCTTTCGTTTCAATTTTTTAATTTAAACTTTTATTGGTTTACATTTAGGTACTTCTTTTGTATTATAAAGGAATTTTAGCATTTATTTTTTAACATATTGTGGTATAAGAAATTTCATGTAACTAATAATTACAAAACACAGGAACAGATACAAGGTACAAGAAATTTTATGTACCGCTAACAAATTTATGATATTTATGCATCACAGAAGGCCAAGAACTCTTCGACATTGCAAGTTTGTTGCAAGTTCAACAAAACCAATTGTCATATCCCAAGGTATTATTTTGCATACAGATATCATTATTGATTTCCAGAGTTACACTTCTAACTCATAAGCATAAATAAAATAATTAAACACATTTATGTAGATAAGGAATTCATACCACCCAAGTACAATGCACATCCTTATTTTTCTCTCACAAATTTGGGCAAAAAAGTGTGCATTATCACGGCAAAATACAGTATTCTGCATGATTGTACCAGCTACTACATTCTACTACGATTGAGCTCATGCTTAACTTGGCACACCGGAAGTTGAACATCAACAATTCATTGGAGTATATCAAATGCGTACAGCATTGACTTAGGGATAAGGCAGACATGTGAATGCAAGTTAGCGATCACAGTCCTGGTACGTTTGATCTTACTCAATTGGAAGCCAATTCAGAAAATAACATTATGACCAAAAAAACCCTTTCCCCATTTTCAAATGAACAGGAGAAAACCTGTTTGCACAGAAATGAGCATGTTTGGAAGGCCAGAGTAAAGTATGATTTCAGCCACAATGAATTTTCTAGGGAGCAGCTGAATTCAGAGAAAGGTTAGAGAATTCTTTTAATTAAAAAAGTAAAATAATTTGGGGGTATAATTTTATAGTTTTGAGGAAGTGTTATGAGTTACTAAAGCTCTGAGGACAACACAGTGGCACTTAAGATGCTTCTTTTACATTTTGTCAGAGGAGTCTATTGGTTAGTCTCTCCAGGAGGTAAGATATAATTGACAGCATGAAAAATTTTCCAAAGAAATTATGTCATTTTCATTCTCATTTGGAAGAAATGCTTAGGCCCATGCACGGCTCACAGCCATTCAATCAACAACTTACCAACCCAGAAACATCTCAAGGAGAAAGGTCTGTTCCTTTCCTCTCATCCTCTCAAGGAAAACTGTTTTATGATTTGTTTATTGGGAGTCAAACCCAACTGCATCTTGCCTTATGACTCTAGGACACCCCAATAAGGGACAAATGACCTTATCTAGAGAGTAGAAAAAACAAAGTGCAAAAATGAAGTGCTGTGAGATTAACTAAGTGCCAGCGTATGCTAGAATGATACCTTAATAATCTGTAGAGCTATGTTAATTCAAATGATCTCATGTCTCTGCTTCACAGACCTAGAACCACTGAGCCAGTAGAAAGAGCTGAGAAACAAATCAAACTCACATCTTCCTTCTACCCTGCCACCACCCCATCACCAGTCCTGAAATAAAGAAAAGCACGTTTACCAAGTGATGGACCTCATGCGAGGCATTTTAACATATTGTTATCACTTTATCCCCACAACAACCCAGTGGGGTGGCTTATTATTTCTGTTCTACAGATAAAAAGAAGACCAAATTATCCTTTATGGACTCTTCAGAATTTTATAAGCAGAAAAGCTGAAAGGGAACTATTTTAATTTCAGCATGCATATTTAGGTCTTTCAGTTTAGAATTGGTTTTCTTAAATTACACGTTGCAGCATAGGCGGAGAAGGGACACTGTAATCTTTTTACTATTTATGAGTTCTAAAGATCTTAACCAGCCCTGGTGTACTGCAAAATATGGCACTATATTAGTTTTTGTGGCTGCCTTAACAAATAGTCACACACTCGGGGTCTGAAAACAACAGAAATTTATTCTATCACAGTTCTGGAGGCCAGAAGTCTGAAATCAAGGTGTCAGCAGGGCTGCTCTCCTTTCAAAGGCTCTAGGAAACAATCTTTCCTTGCCTCTTCCTGGGAGCTCTAACCAGAGAGCTTCAGGTGTTCCTTGGTTTATGGCTGCATCATTCCTATCTATGCTTCCATCTTCAGATGGGCTTCTCTGTCCCTGTCTTCTCTTCCATCTATTATAAGGACACATTTTTATTGGATTTAGAGACAAACCAGATAATCCAGGATGATCTCATCTTGAGATCTTTAACTTAGTTACATATGCAAAGATCCTTTTTTCCAAATAAGGTCACGTTCATAGGTGCTGGGGGTAGGATGGACAAATCTTCTGGGGGTCACTGGGGGTCACTACACATGGGGCTGGACAAGATCATTTAAGTCTCCTGTTCTTTTATTACAGTATTTGCAAATAACTAATAAAAGGCAATCTGAAAATACAATAAGCCATGTAAACAAAAACTCCACGAGGACAGAGGTTTTGTGTTTTCTTGTTTTGTTTTGTGTTTCTCTGCTGTATCCCAAGTGTGTGGCAAATACTGGATGCTCAATATATAGTTGTTGAGTGAAGGAGTTCATAGGTTGTATATGAATATGGAAGGTGAGTTTCTAGAAGAGGAAGAATATGAGCTAGCCTTCAGTGATAAGTAGCCCATTGCTCCTGAACATAAAGCAAGATGGGATCTCAATTCTCAGTGCTCAGACTGAGAGAAAAACCAGAAAGAAATGGGTAGGTAGGAAGCTGACTTGGCTACAAAGTTTGTCCCTAAGAGATGAAGCCAGAAGTCGACATTATAATGCCCATAGAAGCACGGCAGAAATCAGAATTGTGAGCCAATCCTATATGTCGTCTGCAGTATGATTCTGTCAAGTGAAGATAGCAACTTAATTGTGATATCATCTGCAGGTTAATTTTTCAGATGAAGACCCCTGCCAGAGGTGATGATAGTCCTCCAGAGCAGGAGTTATCAAGATTTAGGAAGCATCAACATTCCAGTCAAGAGGACTGAAGCCCAGGGCTAGAATCCTTTCCTAACATGGGACAACGATAATGCTATAAAGCAACTTACACAGAATCCCAATTTTGCACGCTGGAGAAATACGGTAGGAGTTAAGAGAAGTCTGTGGCTTAGTGGTCATGCATACTTGTAAATTACCACACACATACCCCTAGGATGAGAAATGTATTATTTTATGGTCTGCCTGCCCAGGAGCTTAGGTTAGGAAACAATGGGGCTGAGCCATCAAAAGATCTTTCATGTCAGCAGCTAGACTGAACAAGGAAAAGAACCGACATCTTTGGCAGATCAAAGTATGGAAGGAAGTACGTTCCAGTTGTAGAAAACACATGACAAATTGTACAAAACAAGGGAAAGACAAAACCTGTTTCAAAAATGGTAGATAATGTATCTACCATTTACCTAGTAGTTTGGGAAAACAAGCTGTAAAGTTAGGTAGGTGTCCAGTTATGAATAGGGAAATGAGAACTAATATTTATTTGCATACTTTATCTCATTTAATTTTATGGCAATTTTTCAGGGTTCGCTCAAAGAATAAGAAACTGAAAATTTGCTGGATTAAGTAATTTGCTCAGGTTTAATCAGTGGAGTAGATAGGGCTATCCAATCCAGGGCTACCTTGACTTCAAATAACAAGCACTTTCCATTGGGATGTGAAACTAGATCTGAGTTTCCCTTTCTGAAAGTGGAAGAGACCCCCCCCCCAGCTGTAATTAACACAATTAACAGCACAGTACGGCACATGTATATGTTTGAAATAGAGGGACAGACACAAGAGATAGGTATGCCTACCTGTTAGGAGATTATTGTAATGATTCAAGTACGAAAAGTTAAGTCCTATACCAGGATAATAACAATAGGATTAACATAAAAAGTTATATTGGTTGAAGTCAATACTGTATTGTTGCAAGTGATATACTTAAGCACATAGATTTTTTTAACTTAAAAAATAAAAATAAAAAAAAACCTTAGTTTAATGGATTTAGGAGAGGAGACACAAAAAAAGAGGAGACACTTAAAAGGATCCAAGACATTTAAGCCTCATTCCTCTTTTGGAAAATCATCACTGCTTGTTTGTTCTATTAATAAACATAGAAAATTTTTTTTAAATATCAGAGAGTTCAACATTTTTAACTTCAAATTTCACGAGTGGGATTTATTAAGGAATTCTGCTTCTCAAAATGGTTTGATGATTTATGAATGGCATAGAGATAGTAAAGTTTTCAAATGAAAGGTTCTATATCAATTGGAAATATTTACAGTATCTTCATTTATTGAAACAAAACATAGCAGTGAGGTGCTTTGTAACTCTGAAATGTGGATTTTAATTTGGTTGCTGAAGCCTAACTTCATTTTTCTAATGTCAGTTGTAGAGCTGGATCAAGACGGCATGTAGCGAGCAACTCATAGCTCACTTGATTCAAATGTCTTAATCATTAAAATAGAAAATTATCACAGAACTGGAAATATGAATATTAATCACCGTCTTACAGACTCAAGGAGAAATCTCCACTGAGTGAAGCCTAAATGTGGACCTGACAAGGCAGAAAATGTTAGTTGGCAGTTTGGGTTTTGGAGACTGTCCTGAGTTTGGATTTCAGCTCTGTTACTTATTAACAGTACGTCCTCAACTCTTTCCGTAAGCCTTATATTCCTTTATCTGTACATTGAACACAATTATTCCTATCTCAGAAGATTGCTTTCAGAATTAAATATCATTTTTATCAGAATTAAATATCATTTTAAGAGATTAATAATGGGAGCTGTTATGATTACTGAGATTTTTCTCTCTTTTCCATTGTGTTGCTGTCCTTGGAGAAGCAGCATATTTATGGAAGCTGGCAGTCACACTCTTAACTGGGATATGAATTTTCTAAAGCAATCACTACAACGTCCTCGTACCATGCATCAGTAACTTTCTTTTTTTCATCTGTTTTATAGACTACAATTCCAAGTAATTCAGTGCAGCTGGGAGTAAAACTTAGGCCAGGAGCGCTGACTGCACCTCGGATGTGTTGGCCATAAGAGGAAGGAGCAGAAAGGACAGGAAGAGCCATGGAAAGGGTAGACTCTGGAGGTTTTTCATACATAAAATTTAATAGGGGAAAACTACAAACGGACTGAAATCATCAGGAGTAACTTCTCTCTCTATGATACTGTAATGGTGAATACATGACATCATGCATTTGTCAAACCCCAAAGAACTTTACAGTGCAAAGAGTGAACCGTAATATATACAACTTAAAAAATCATTTAGAAGGTTGTGGGATCCCAGAGTGAAACACAGACTATGACACCATAACCTAACTGTATACTATAAATATTTAAGCACATATGAAGGGAGCAGGGGAGAATATGCTAAGTAACTTTGAAAATGAGTGGGTTTTGTAAGACTAAAAGGCAAAGTAATTGCACATAAACACTGTACTCTAGTCAATAGAACTCTTTCCCATAAGAGTCTGGTAAACAATTCTGAAACCACTATAATATATACTGGAATTGAACAAGTAAGTAAATGGATTAAGCAAATTAAGTAGAAGCAGATGATGGGAGCCAGGTATCTCACTGTTGGAGTAAGAGGTTACAGACAAGAAAGGGGAAAAGTCTAGAGTGATTCATGAGGTAGCAGATTAAAGTTGAAGTCATCAGTATGAACTCATGTCTAACTTAGTATAGACACATATGGGTATATAGAGAGGAATATATATAGTTACATATAGATATAGACATATACATGGTTTACTATACACACATGTATTTCTTTGTTCTGTTAGCTGAGAGGGCCTAGAATCTTTAACACTTCGGGAACAATGAGTACATCTCGTGCCCAGATCTCGTTTTCTACTACCATTCTCAAAAAATGGCTGATTTTAGGACTGGAGCAAGAAATATACAAAATGAACTTGAAACTTGGAGCACTTTTACCAGGTGCCAGAAAGTAAAGATCTACTAAAAAAAATTTAAAAAAAAACCCACAAAACAAAAACAAAACAAACAAACAAAAAACCCCACAACGATAGGGGTATGTCAAAAAGATACCCGAGGCAACTGAAAGAGCTCCCAAAGATGAAACAATTTCAACAACAGCAACGAAAATAAGTAGCATTGAATTATAGCCCAAAGTAAGGAAGAAATAGTCATACATCTATACTGATATAAATAAGTGATGGATAGATGGAAGGAAGGAAGGAAGGAAAGAAGGAAGGAAGGAAGGAAGGAAGGAAGGAAGGAAGGAAGGAAGGAAGGAAGGAAAGAAAGAAGGAAGGAAGGAAGGAAAGAAGATAGGCAAATCTCCCATGCAGAAGAATTCCAAAGATATTCTTCCCTCAAGTAGAGGCAGCAAAACTCTCCACTCCTCAAGTGTGGGCTGTGCATAGTATTGTCCTGCTGAACAGGATGCTATGGAACGATGGCGAAAGAGTAATTTTACAGTGGGGAAATCTGACAAATACGACCTCAGCCAGGTGATCAAGGTTAACATCAACAACGTTAAGCATGCTAATAGTCTATACCCTTGATATATTATGATCAGAATGGCTCTTCCTGACCCCAAACCCATAATCCTAGTCTAATCATGAGAAAAATATCAGACAAATATCAACTGAGGAATATTCTACAAAATATCCGACCAGAACTCTTCAAACCTATCAAAGTCATCGAAAACATTTTTTAAAATTCAAGAAACTGGTACACCCAACAGGAGTCTAAGGAGACATGATGATAAAATGTAATGTGGTATCCTGGATGGGGTCCTGCCTTGAGTTAAGCATTTAGCCCCACCTGCATCTCTAATGTTTGGAGTTAGAGTACAGAGAAACTTCTGTGTTCACAGAACACCCCAACTGTTCTGCCTCAGTCTCTGTAGGCTGCCAACGCTTAGGAATCCTGCACTTCGAACTCGTTCTTGAGATCTGGAGAGATGAAATTCATCTCTTGGCATTGCCCTGTCCTCAGCACACACACACACCCTTACTCTCATCCAGTGTTTATTTACTACACTTAGCAGCTAAGTGTAATGGTATAACAATATATATTATATTGTTTTTAAGATCAGGTATATTATTTTTCAGATCAGAGTTTGGAGTATTTACTAATTTCATCAAAGACACATTTACTATTTCTCCTTCTATTTTTCAAAAGTTGGCTTTTACATAGAGAGAAGGACAGAAAGATCTTAATTCTAACATCTTTAACCAGAAAGTCCAATATTACTTGAATTTCAAAGAAGAGTAAGTAAAGTAAACTGCAATGCTCAGCACTCTTTCCCCTCCTTCCAATTATCTTGTTTTATTTTTACATTTTAAGACCCAGCAGATTGCAATGGTATTTTGTGGTGCCTTTCTGAACTTTAAAGTAGTCAGAACAGTAATATCCTATATACATTCTGTATAATAGCAACTGTTAAAACACAAGATAAAATAAATCTACGTACCCTGAAAATTTTGTCAAACTTCTGGTTAGAAGCAAAATATTCCAACAAATTGCATGTGATTTCATCAAGATTCTACCTAGACTTGGCAATAAAATTTTGCATATGTAAGTGCTTGCATTGCCCAAAATAGTACTTTTCCATTAAGTTATTTATACCTACTGTGTGTGAGGTATTTAGCATCAGGAACCAATGGAATTTGACTTTGAAAATTTTGTTGAAAATAGCACGTAAGATTTGATATTACCATCAAATTTTCCCCCAATTTGTTTGTTATACCATTTCTTTTCTTCCCCAAGTACCCACTTGGTATACATTAAATGAGAAGGCTCAAAAACCAACAATTGTGCTGTAAATACACTGCAACAAGTTAACAATTCACATTTATAGCATTTATCTGCTAAAGAAGCTTTGGAAAATAAAAACAATAACCAAGATCCGTTTAAGAAGAAAAGTATACAGGCATGAGGCTCAAATATCTTAACCCTCTGTAAGAAAGATTTAACTGAAAAGATTTTCCTATAACTATCTACCTATTCCCAAACCTTCTGTCCCCTTAAATAACTAAAGATAGTTCTATTAGTCTTCCTCACAATATTTTGGCAGCTAACACTGTTGTTGGAGTAGCATCGGATGCATAAACCTCCTGGGGGCTAAGAGAGTGTGTGGTCTATGTAGATTGCATAGGCTGTGTGTTCTCCTTGGGGGGAGTAAAGAATATTGCACAAATTGGTCAGAATAGCTATCTAGGACTCACTGAGGGTACAGGTCTATAGCAACATGCCTAATTCCCAACCCTGCTAGGTGTGGACATGACTATATAATTAGTATTTGTTCATGGCTGGAGCTGACTGGGGAAGATGAAGCTTGAATTGGAAGACAATAATTAGTGACTTCTCCAGTGAGGAAGAGACAGGAATTACCAATTGAGTTGCTAACCTAGAAGTATCCTACCATTGAGGTCTTAGTTGAACTTGTTTTTAAAACATTTGTAATAAAAATTAAATAAAGTTTAAAGTTCTGGAAGAGGACCTCTTTGAAATTAGTTATACTTTAAGAAAGTCCATATACACTACATTAGTGATATTTCGGAAATTCTATTATGGAAAAATATTAGTTCAGCTGAGGCAATAGGGAATAAAAGCTTCATTTGGCAATAAACCTTCTATAAACAAACAAAAAAGGCCCACACAAAACCAACGAATAATTTCAGGCCTCACTTCTTCATGATGAAAGAGATTTTTCAACGCTTCCATTACACATTCATTAATTAGAATTAGTAGCTGAGAATTGAAGTAAACTGATACCAGACAGATGGTGTAAGCCCAATAGCATGAATTCATGTTACAGAAAAAAAACACGTCTTTGTAAACATCCATTAAGCATTAATCTCAAATTCTGCAAACGAGTAACACAATGTAGAACTTTTTTATGTAAGCCAAGTAAAGCAATGAAATCAGGATTCACCTCTTCTCTACACAAAAGTGAAAAAGTGAACTGTGTGTCAGAGTTCTTTTTGTATACATATGCTCAAACAGCATTTTTCAGTTATCTGTGAACCAATGTTTAATATCATCATACTCTCACCCTTACTGAAGATTTAATAGAAATATTTAATAGCATTTGTAAAGCATCAAAGCTCATTGCATTCTCACAATGACTCCATGAGGTAGCTATTATTTTAAAGCTTAGAGAAGATAAGTTGTCCAAGATGTTGGAGCTACAACTCATGTCTAGATCCCATACTCTAAATACAATTTTCAGACTACACTTTGATGTATCCTTTTTCTTTAAGGCAGTAGGAGTTTTTATTTCAAAGAACTGTTTTCTTTAATTAATTTGTATCAGTTTCAGGTGTATAAAACAAAGTAATGATTAGACATTTGCACCTCTCACAAAGTGATAACTCCAACAAGTCTACTACCCATCTGACACTGTACATAGCTACTCCAGTACCACTGACTATGTTCCCTATGCTATACTTTACATCCTGTGACTATAGGTACATACATGTATATAATATTTTTTAAATTATAGCAGACATTCAATATTATTTTAAATTAGTTTCAGGCAGACAGTGCAGTGGTTAGGCATTTATATAATTTATGAAGTGATCCCCCCAATAAATGTGGTACCTATCTGACACCATTCATAGTTTTTACAACATTATTGACTATAGGAGGTCAGACAATTAAGCTCGCAAACTCATCGTAGAAAAAGTGCTACATAACTCGTTGCTGAATATCACTATGGTCACCTTCAAAGTACTCCCCTTGGGAAGCTATGCACTGACGCCAGTGCCTTTAAAGCAATTTTGGAACTCTTTTTCTGGAATGGCCATGAGAGCTGTCATCGTATTACCCTTGATGTCCTGAATATCATCAAAATGTCTTCCTTTCAATATTTCTTTTATCTTCGGGTAAAGAAAGAAGTCACTGGGGGCCAGATCAGGTGAGTAGGGAAGGTGTTCCAATAAAGTGTTGTGTGAGCTGGTGCATTGTCGTGATGCAAGAGCCATGAATTGCTGGCGAAAAGTTCAGGTTGTCTAACTTTTTCATGCAGCCTTTTCAGCACTTCCAAATAGTAAAGTTGGTTAACTAATTGTCTAGTTGGTACAAATTCATAATGAATAATCCCTCTGATATCAAAAAGGTTTAGCAATATCCTTGCAACAAGTTCGCAAATTTAATTGTTAGACCTCATATCCTTCATACTATATTTCATAGTCCCATGACGATTTTGTGACTACCAATTTGAACTTCCTAATCCCTTCACCTTTCTCACTCATCCCCCCAATCCCCTCCCACCTAGCAACCATCAGTTTGTTCTCTGCATCTATGAGTATATTTCTGTTTCGTTTGTTAGTTTATTCTCTTCCTTAGATTTCACATATAAGTGAGATCATGTGGCATTTGTCTCTCTCAGTTTGACTTATTTCACTTAGCATAATATCCTCTAGGTCCACAAAGAACTGTTTACTTTTTCTCTACTTTTTAAAATTTCTTCACCTTTTGTCTTTATTTTTTGAAACTCACACATTAAATTGCAAAATCCAGACACATTTGAGCAAAAAAAGATGAGGAGATATTAAGCAAAACTTGATAGAATTACAAGGAAAAATAGATGAATCCACTATTACAGTTGGAGACTTCAAAACCCCTCTGTCAGTAATGGACAGATCCAGCAGGCAGAAAATCAGTAAGGATACAGTTGAACTCAACAGCATCATCAATCAAGTTGATCTAATTGACATCTATAAAATACGCCATCCAACAGCACCATAATACACATTCTTCTCAAGCTCACGTAACACCAAAACAGAACACATTTTGAGTCATAAAACACACCTTAACCAATTTAAAAGAGTAAAAATCATAAAATGTATGCTCTCAGGCCACAATGGAATTAAACTAGGATAAATAACAGAAAGACAGCTGAGAATCCCCCAAATAATTGGAGATTGTACAGTACATATCTAAATAACACATAAGTTAAAGAGAAAATCTCAAAAGAAATTTTAATAATATTTTGATGTAAGTAAAATTAAAACATAACATCAAAATTTGTGGAATACAGTGAAAGCAGTGTTTAGCGGAGGATTTATAACATTGAATGCATATTTTACAAAAGAAAAAAGGTCTAAAATCAATAATCTATGCTTCCACCTTAGGAAACTAGGAAAAAAGGAAGCAAATTACATCCAAAATAAGCAAAAGAAGGTAATTAAAATTTGAGCAGAAATCAATGAAATTGAAAACAGAAAATCAATAGAGAAAATCAACAAAACTAAAACTTAAGGTCAACAAAATCGATAAGCCTCTGGACAGGCTAACTAAGAGGGGGAAAAAAGGGAGAGAAGACAAATTACTAATATCAGAAATGAGCAAGGGAACATTACTGCAGAACCCATGAACATTAAAAATTAATAAAGGAATGTTATTAACAACATTATACTCACAAACTTGGTAACTTAGATGAAATGGATCAATTCTTTGAAAGATACAATCTACAAAAACTCACACACGAAAACATAGACAATCTGAATAGGCCTGTATTTATTAAAGAAATGGAATCAAAAATTAATAATCTTCCAAAGAAGAAAGTACCAGTCCCAGGTAGGTTCACTAGTGAATGCTATCAAACACTGAAGGAAGAAATTACTCTCTAAAAATCTGTGAAGTTTTCACTCATTCTGAGGCCAGCTTCACGCTAACACAAAAACCACAAAAAAACATATGAGAAAAGAAAACTACAGGCCAAAATCCCTCGTAAACAAAGATGTAAATCCTCAACAAAATACTAACAAATAAAATGCAAATATATATTTTAAAATATACACCATGATCAAGTGATATTGATAAAAGGGTGTGGAAGGCTGGTGCAACATTTGAAAATCAATTAGTATAATCCATCACATGAACCAGCTAAAGAAAAAAAAATCACACGAGTGTATCAGCAGATGCAGAAAAGGTATCTGGCAAAATCCAATACCCATTCATGATTAAAACTCTCAGAAAACGAGGATATAAGGGAACTTCTTCAACTTGATAAAGAATATCTACAAAAAACCTACAGCAAACATCAGATTTAACATTAGAGGCTTTCCTGCTGAGATCAGGAAAAAAAGGCAGAGATACCCTCTCTCACCACTGTTTTTGAACATCATACTGGAAGTCCTGGATAGTAAAATAAGACAAGAAAAGGAAATAAAATGTATACAGATTGGAAAAGAAGGAATAAAACTCTTCATTCACAGATAACATTTGTCTATGTAGAAATATGAAAGAATTTACAACTAAAAAATAAACCTCCTGGAACTAATAATAAGTGATTATAACAAAGTTGCAAGATATGAGATTAATGCGCAAAAGTCAATTGCTTTTGTATACACTAACATAGAACAATTGGAAATTAAAATTAAAAACAAAATACCACTTACATGAACATCCCCACCAAAAAAAAAAAAAACACTTTAGGTATAAATCTAACAAAATGTGTACAAGAGCAATATGAGAAAAATTACAAAACTCTGAAGAAAGGAATCAAAGAAGAACTACATAAATGGAGAGATATTCCATGTTCATGTACAGAAAGACTCAATATTGTTAAGATGTCAGTTCTTCCCAACTTGATATACAGATTCAATGCCATCCCAGTCAAAATACCAGAAAATTATTTTGTGGATACCAGCAAATTAATTTTAAAGTTTATATGGAGAAGCAAAGACCCAGAATAGCCAACACAATATTGAAGAAGAATAAAGTCAGAGGACTGACATTATTCAACTTCCTATAAAGCTATAGCAATCAAGCCAGTGTGGTATTAGTAAAAGAAAAGACAAATAGATCCATGAACTAGAGCAGAGAGACCAGAAATGAACCCACAAAATATAGTCAATTGATCTCTGACAAAGAAGCAAAGGCAATTCAACGGATGAAGGATAGTCTTTTCAACAAATGGCACTGAAATAAATGTACTTCCACATATAAAAAAAAATTTATTCTAGACACAGACCTTACAGCCTTCACAAAAATTAGCTCAAAATGGATCATAGACCTAAATATGAAATGCAAAACTATAAAACTCCTAGTAGATAACATAGAAGAGAATCTTGATGACTTTCAGTTTGGCAATGAGTTTTCAGATAAAATACCAAAGGCATGATCCATGAAAGAAAGAATTAATGAACTGGACTTCTGTAAAATGTGTGCTCTGCAAAAAATGAAAAAGAAATGAAAAGACAAGTCACAGACTGGGAGCAAATCATTGCAAAAGACAGATCTGATAAAGAACTGTTATCCAAAGTATACAAAGGACTCTTAAAACTCAACAATAAGAAAACAAGCAATCTGATTTTTTACATGGGTAAATGTTATAAACACATACTTCACCAAAGAAGATGTACAGATGGCAAATAAAAGCACATAAAAATATACTCAACATCATGCCTCATTAGGTAATTGCAAATTAAAGCAATGATGATATACCACTATAAGGCATACCTATCAGAATTGCTAAAATTCAAAACACTGACAACACCAAATGCTGACAAGGATATAGACTAACAGGAACTCTCAATCGTTGCTGAGGGGAATGCAAAACGGTAGAGTCACTTTGGAGAACAATTTGGCAGTTTCCTACAAAACTAAACATAATCTTTACCACATGAACCAGTAATTGCATTCCTTGGGATTTACCCAAATGAGTTTAAAACTCGTGTTTACGCAAACCTGCACATGGATGTTTATAGGAACTTTATTCATAATTATCAAAAACCTAGAAGCAATTAAGATGTCCTTTAGTAGGCTAATGGATAAACTGTGGTACATCCATACAATGGAATTAAATTCTACACTAAAAAAAAAAAATGAGCTAACAGTGATAAGACATGGAAGAATCTTAAATGAATATTAATAAATGAAACAAGCCAATATAAGAAGGCTACATACTGTTTGATTCCAACTATATGACATTATGGAAAAGGCAACACTATGGAGACAGTAAAAAGATCAGCTGTTGCCAAATGTTAGAGGCGACATAGGGATAAATAAGTACAGCACAGAGGATCTTTAGGGAAGTGCACTGTTCTGTATGATGCTACAATGGTAAATATGTGTTATTATACTTTTGTCAAGACCCACAGATCATACAACACCAAGAGTGAACCCTGATGTAAACTATGGACTTTGGGTGATTACAAAGTGTCAGTGTCAGTTCATGGGTTGTCACACGTGTAGCCCTCTGGTGCTGGATGCTGCTGCTTAGGGACGCTATGTATGTGAGGGGAGAAGAGGTACATGGGAACGCTGCGTACTCTCCATTCAATTTTGCTGTGACTCTGAGACTGCTCTAAAAACTAAAATCTATTAAAAAAAGAGAAAGAGAGAGAGATGAGTCAAGGTTAGGTCCTGCAGGATTCCCTGGGCCTCACAACTGCAGTGTATAGCACATTTGTTACCGCTGCCTGGAGAGGGGTAGCACTGGGGAGAAGATATCAAGGGCACTGACTAGACTTTTAAATTATATCACAGAGATTCCTTTTGTCCAAAAGAGCTAGAGATTTGGAGTCAGGAAACCTAGCCTACCACTGCATAGCTATGACCTTGATGAGTCACTGAGTTTTAGTTCCCTTGTCTATTAAGGATTATTATGAGGATCAAATGAGTTAGCAGTGAGAAAGGTATCAACAATATAAATCACCATTCTTAGGGAAGTTTGAAACCATAAACAGGTACACGCACAGTGCAGACATGGGTGAAACAGTCCAAGTCTCCCAAGAAGAGGGCCTGAAATGTCCAGGTTGCGGGAAAGGATATTGGAAGAAACTAGTTAGGATGAATTCTTAATTATGGAGAAGCTGGGAAGAGGAAGTCAATACTGACCTCAGCATTTTTTATTGGTGGTACAGGAAAAAAAAGGGGGTGTGGTATCCCTTAGAAGCAGGACAAATGCAAAGCAGTTTTCCATAGAAGGTGGTGAGTTAGGTTTATATAGGCCAAATTTTAGTTTCCAAGTGGAAACATCCTCTTGAATAATTTAAAACGTGTGATTGAGGCCAGAGATACATAGGTGGAAGCCACCTGCTTCAAATTGACAGATGAAGACACAAGCACCTGGAGGAAGAGCCCTGGAGGCAGAGAACAGAGAAAAGCAGAGACCTGGGCACAAATACCTTTAGGACTGACTCTGCCTGATGTGCTCAGTCTCCTGGTGGCTGGTGGGCTGTGAAACAGTCATTAGACATACTGCTCCCTCACTCCAAGCACTGCCCTTTAAATCTTCCTCCTCCGATTTAAACCTGAGGTAATTCATCAAACGAGACAAAAACTTTCAGAGATTTGTTTTTTTCATTTCTGTACTGACCATCTCTCCTCTCCAGGCCCTTCTCCGGAGCCTTCATTGAATAGTTTAATAAGCCTGTTTGTAGCTTTTGCTAGATATCACCTCCAGTAATTATCTGCCAAAGAATGTCTTCAAGTGTGGGCTATCTAACAAGACGGACACTTAAAGCAGTTTTTGAAATAGGTCCCAGAGACATGACAGCTTGTGATAACTGCTCTGGAACTATTACAGGCAAACATTTCAAGGCTTTTCTCAAGACTTTTTGTTTTTCTTTTTAATTCCTGGACCACTGACGTCATTAGCTCTGAGGCTCTTACCACGGCGTGAGGTCTTACCACCCCTCTCCATTTCTGGTCAGCATCAAGAATAGTGCTGTCCTTGCTGGTCCAATTGTGTCACAATCCTTTACATTTCAAGGACAACGGATGCCTAAAATTTGACTACGCAGAGAGAAGTTTGGATTTACTTTTATTACTGATTCTTGTTCCTTATAGCTTTGCTAATTTTTAGTCACATTTTGAGCTAACAAGCCTTTTGAGTTTGGTGTGGTCTGGTTTGTTTTATTTGGCCCCTGCCCTGAGCAAATGAACAAAGAAATTCATTTTATCCATGCATATCATCCCCCGGTGGCCAGGCTCACACCTACTACCTGCATGTCTCAATGCCAGCTGCCCTGCATCTGCTGAGAGAAGACAGGCATGGGGCAGGCGCAGAGGCACTGGAATCAAGCATGCCTGGCACCCAACGAGGCAGCCACGTGGGGCCTTGCTTCAAAGGAGTTCCACAAGTATGAACCTGGGAAATGTTCTCGTCCATAGAAATAAACACCAGTTCCCTGTGTGCCTCCAGTGACACCCCTTATACTTCCGATAAACTAACAGGAGGCCCAAAAGAGGCTAAGAAGCGTCATGTGAAATTTGATCTTTATTTTAAGTGACTAAGAGCCCTTTTCCACTTTTCAAATATTGGCTCATTATCCAAGCACATTTCATAATTTCCTGTGTGTAGAGTTGTGCCAGGCATTTTACAAAGTTAATTAAACAGACACTGTGCCTAACCTCTAGGCATTTATGATTTAAGGAAGACAATGCCAGTGGAGACAGGAACAAATTCAGGACACAAAGGAAATGGGATGAGTATCACACAACTGTGTAGATGAACTCTAAAACCAAATGTGTTATTCGGCCTCTACTGGCAGCAACAAGACAGTCCAACCTACCTGGGGATTTCAAACGTTTCCAAACTAACTTTATTAAAGTTCACCATGACTCTTATTTAGCTCTTCAATCTGGTATACTCATTGACAGGAGCTAGCTAAGCCCAAAAAAGTGAATAACTGGCAATCCATCCTCATCCCTCCATTCTGCAGACAGAGCTCCCAGAAGTGGGCAGATCCCTTTTGAGGTAGGCACCGCCCCTTCCTTCACTGACTTCAACCTAAGTTCTGTATCTATGTTTGCTTAGCTTTATTCTGTTTTGGTCATTCCAAGTTGGAATCCATTCTGTCTTCTCTAGGCTTTCTTCCCATAATCATCTGCCCACCCGCAGAGGACAAACGCCAGGTTTCTCTGCTTCATTCCCAATCATGCACCTATTTCAAACAGGTAACAGCTGGGCACAATAACTAAAGTAAACAAAAAAGCTGGAGTCACCAGGATCACTACTTAAGACCAAGTGTCCCAAGGTCCCCAGAGCACTGCGAATTGTATTTAGACAGAATGGAGTTGAATAACTTTGTAAAGTAGGTTAGGTAAAAGAATGCATTAGACTTGGAGCCTGAAAAGGGTTTAAAAGCAGAGGGAAAAGTTCTTGTTACTGCTTTGTAGGAAAGCAGAGTTACATTAGCTATTAATAGTGGAAAGTTTTACTGTGAAGGCATTTGTTACTTTAAACCAGCAAACAGAGGGCAGTACCTGAAGCCATTGCTGGGAGTGACTCTGCAGGGCCAGGCAGAGGCTTGGGAGCTTACACGGAACCCAAGCCTCAGGAGGCCCCTGCACTCACTGCTCCGCAGTCTGCCCTGGCCAGCAGTGATATGTCCACTGTAGAGCCTGCATGGTCCCTTCAGATCCAGCGCTCTACTGCTTCTGTCCCCGTGTGGGGAGCGGGCATTTTTGCTGAGGCTGGGAAACTCCCATCAGGGTTCAGGCCTCAGCCCTCCCCTCCGAGTCACGCAAGCTTCTCAGGCGCCGCCACAGAGCTACATGCAAGTACTTGCTCTTTCTGGGACCTGTGCCCAGATTCCACTAACTCCCCATCCTCTTTTGGGGAGTTTCTCAAAGGTTCAATCCTTTATATACCATAGGCCTCCAACATACCTTGCATATATCTTCAATGGGTTCAGTCTTTTTAAAAATCCAGAAGCTTTGTGTCTTGCAGGCAAATTTGGCTTTTGGCCCACAAATATAAAACATCCCTGAGATAAGTAGGCTAAAAAGCGCTGGTTACTTGCTTGAAATAGGGAAACAGAAAAATACAGGAAGAAAAATTATGTTACCCTAAGAGATAGACCCTGTGTGTAAGGTGGAAATACAGGGCAGGGTTCTAACTCTGCTGAAGGCCCAGAGATGGTTTAACAGAGACATGGTTTTAAGGGGAGTCTTTGACTATATAAAATGTACTCTATACTTGATCTTCAAGAATATATATTTTTCAACTTAGAGAAAACCTGCAAAATTTTTTTTTTCTGATTCACAATTTGCACTCAAGGTAGTTCAGGAATGTAGCAAAAATCACTTTCTTTTTTTTTTTTTTAGTGTGTGGTAGATGGTAGATTTTCTAGTAATGGCAATAACAGTGACAATTACAATCAAAACATAGAATGGAATGAACTACTAAAAATTTTCTGACCTCCAACTATATATATTTTGTAGGTTTGCCTGGAGGAATTGTGGAGATCAAGTTAGTCCTTCTATTCCGCTAGCCTTACTCTTCATGCCTAATTGTAGCATGCACAGAGACTGACATGAGTTTGAGTGAGTGAGCAAAATCAGACACACTGAACTTCCCAGATCCAGTAATTAATACCTTGTCAAATAGAAGGACAGTGGTGCACTCAAGAGGAAAAGCCCAGGAATAATTATATGGTGGCCAGGTTAGGGCTCAGTAAATGACACTGACATATTGGCCCTGAGCTTCTGACATTGCCTGTCAAGATCAATTTATAACAGAAATGACTCATCTACCGTGCTCATTGTAAGATCAAGTGCGTGTCCTCTGCTCGGGAGAATCCAACTTTCTTCGGCAGACTGATGGAGTCAAAGTCTAATTAACATGATGACAAATCACATGGAAGCCACTGCCTAGTACCCTGTTTTCAGATAACCCATTCCGTGTTTCACACTGTCATTGGCTAGTCTCTGTGTGCCTTTTAGAGGATCGATACCAGGACTGCCCTGAACTGAATTACAATGCTTCTTACAGGGGAAAAACAAAAACAAAAACCTGTGTCTTCTGTAAAACAGAACACTGGCAAAAAGGGAAAAAGTTGGAAGGAAGAAGGAAGGAGGCATATATTAAGCATCTTTAAGATACAACCAGGCTATTTCTCTTACGCAGCTGTGTGTGTGTTTCACAAACCTGGAAACAGCCAGCCCACCAAGTAGACCAAGGCTGAGAGTGCCTAAGGCTTAGCCAAAAAGGGATTATTGCAAATGTCTGAGGAATCTGTGGGGACCCAAGGCCAGTGGTAAACAAAAAAGTGAAATCCAGTTAAGTGCTGCAAAATTGAGAAACCCAAAAGATAGTGTGGCTCGTGTGGCCCATCTCTGCATCCTTGTTTTACTGTGTCTCAGCTGGCAGACCTGAGATTAGTTATTTCACCTCTCTAAGCCTCAATTTCCTCATCTCTCAGACAAGGAATTAAATAACATAATGTGTGTGAAGTCCTTACCACTGCACTTGGTAGATATTAGGTGCTCAATAATATGTTTGTATCATCACCACCACCACTAGGATGGAGAGACTCAGCAGAAGCAGGATGGGAGAATAAATAGAACCCACACTAGGAAGCCAAGAGCTCTGTCGTCTATAATTTACCCACTAGGAAGTTGAGTGGTTTAAAAACTAAAACACACTTTTCATTAAATTTTCTAGAGCCAAAGAAATTTACATCTTATGTAATGTTAGAACTTCATTTTTCAAAAATTTAATTACACATTCTAAACCTTCATAAATTCCATTAAACAAGGTGTTTATAATACTTGTTGGGTGAAGTCATACTTCATATTCTGTTATTTTAAATGTTATTCATGACTTGATTTTACTGTGTTTTCTGAATGGCACTACATTTTTATAAAAAGGGGTAAACATGTCAGTACTTTATATAACAAAGTTGAGCTTTTATGAAACAGCCCAGTCTTCAAATACAGGACAAGATTTAATTCAGTGTTGGTCAGGTTGTATCTAGTCAGTAAATCACTTCCCAGAATGAAATGCAGAAATCATGGAATAAAGCCCGATCACTGACATGGATTTTTCAAATAGTGTCTTCAATCAGTCAAGATCTCAGAATCATTCCTCAGTTAAAATAATGATTTCTATGACTGTGGAGTTACTAAGGTTTCAAAGTACTTGTACAGCGTAAGGGATGGGAAGTAGCTATCAAAAGTAAAGAACTATACTAGGTCTGGGCACTGAAGGTAATTGCCAAACAGTGGAGGCAATAAGTCTCTCAATGCCTTATCTGCTCTCAAAAACCTAAAATGGATGTAGGACAAAGATTGGGTATATAGGGACTACTTTTCAATTAGCATGAAAATGTACTTTTTGAAAAATTCTCCACTCTGACTATATATTCTCATGGACCTCCGTGTCTCCACAGCTTGGACATGGGGGGTAGGGGTGATGAAAGGGGAAGAGAAAAGGAGAAACATAGGAGGGTCGGTCACTCTGAGGTTGTAGACATCTCAGCAGTAGAGATTTTGGAATAAAATTCTTCAAAAGACAATTCCAAGAAACGCCAGTTCAGCGTTTCTGAACAGAAGCTAAAGCACCATGGATTCAATGTTGGTATAGGGTTTTTGAGGGAAGATAAAAGGAAATAAGCCCAGACAATCTGATTTATACTCAGGCAGGTCACTGCCATCACAGCCACTGTCCACATAACCACCACCATCATGCAACTAGAAAGCGCAACACCAGGGGCTTGATATACAAACATGGGGGCCACACCCTTCAGATCTCTCAACTGCAGGTGATGTGGACCCTAGCCTCATCATAGACAGGGAGGAAAGTTACGTTTGATAATGGTCCTTAGAGTAAGAACAGAGACAGATATCTGAGTAAGGTACAGAATCTAAAGTCCCCTCAGCCCAAAGGGTGAGGAGAAAAGTTTTTTAACGGCTGTGACCTAATTTTAGTGTCTGTTAATTTTCTCCCATAAATGTTCTTTGTTCACACCAGGGGACCCCACAAGAAATACACAAAGAAATCAGGGGCTATGAATTCTCTCCCTAGTTCTTTGTACTTTATTCTATGTCCTTAAAAAGGTTGTTTAACTAGGCCGGGGCTCAGTTTTCATATCTGTCATATGAGTACATCAATTCACTGGTATTCGTGAGAAAAAGACATCCAACCCAGAAATAAAGTACTAAAATTAGTTGCCAAATTCCACTTTGGGTCCTTAATCACCCAGTTTATCTAAAATGCCCTAGTAGGAAAATCGACATGGTATTACGCTATCCTATAACATTCTTTAAAATACTCAACATGTATAGTGTGAAAATCATGTGTGCATTATCCAAGTAAACTCAGCCCAAGTACCAACTAAGAATTCAAGGATCAGGGTGGCCTGCTGATGTTCTACTCAGGAAGGCTGTCCCCCAAAGAAGCTACTATGATAACTTGAGTCATCCATATCCCAATCAACAACCAACACTTTGCTAATTAGCTTAATGAATATCAGCAATGGATTTTCACTGATAAAACTGTGAGCCTGGTAAATTTTAGAAAGCGCTCTTATTAATTAAATTAAAGGTATGGATTGGCTTAAGACATTTTTGGGGTTTTTTTAATAATTTATTTTTCAGTTACAGTTGACATACAACATTATATTTATTTAGTTGCATAGCATAGTGATTAGACATTTATATAACTTATGATGTGATCACCCTGATAAGTCACTAAACTCCTCTGCATGAATAGGGTACAAAAATCCAGTGAGGCCCAAGCGCTCATCTTTAAGTGTGGCACCCAACTAAATAGTCCTTGTTCAGCCACTGGTTTAGGAGGATTTTTAGTGGCCTAATATTACCTAGAAAAGGACAGGATTTTGGGCTAGCATGTGATTGTGTTTGTTTCAAGTAAACTCTGCTTGCAAGATAGTGGTCAGAATATGCTCAAGGACAGAGAGCTGGGACCTCTTTGCGTTTACACAGCTAGATGCATGTGTTGTTTTGTGCCAGCTTTCTAATTAATATTTATTTAATAAATATCTGTATGTGTGGCAGAATTTGATCTGACACCTGCTGTCCTTATAAGCTGTATTCAGGTTGAGTGGTCTATTTACCCTCAACAACTTCAAACTTCTCCAGTGGCTGCACTTATCTACCAAAAGGAACTGAAGGGTTTTTGTGTGACCAATTGACTTGCAATACACAGGTAGTAAGATTGTTATAAGATTGTTATGAAAGACTCAATTTTCATCAGGGAAGCGCTGAATTTGATTTAATAACCCAGTGTCTAAATACTCTTTATATCAGAATATGAATTCAAATAAGAACTTGTCTTAGGTATCATTCAAAGGTATGCTACATTGATGCTTCTCCCTCTCACTTCATTTTCACTCTGCAAGGGAGTGATCCAACAAATATTTATTAGAAAAACTACTGAGTGCAAGGTACCATGCTGAGCACCACGAAGCATACAATGAGATATAACTTGAGGTTTGTGAGCTTAAGGAACTTTCATGAAATGAGGGGATAAAGTGGAAGTAAAAGCAGACTAGGAGCCAGGAAATCCAGGCTCTAGTCCCAACTAGTTCACCAGTCTTTCCTTGGGCAAGCCCACCTGCTTCTCTGAACTCCACCTCTTCATATGACAGCAAAGGGGACGAACTGTATGGCCCCTCCAGTTTCTGCCACTGTAACCTTCTATGATTCTATTATCAAGGCCCATGAACTCATTATTACAGGACATCAGGCATTTTACTAGTTCTGAGGACTACAAAGTTGAAGAAGATATGGTCCTTTCCCTAAGCAGCCCATATAGTAGGAAAAACAAGGGGGAATTCATCATGATCATAATATTATATTATTCTTTACACAATATTATTGTTACCACCCCATTTCATTGAGAAATATCCAAAGAGCTCAAACCAACACTGCTGCTTTTCCACTCACAGCAGGTAGATGGTATAAACAAGAGATCATTTAAGAGATCATTTAAGACCTAGCCAGACAATCAGCTCTAAGCATCTTTTAGAGCAAAAATTAATAATAAGACCCTGTCTTATATTATATTATGTTATGTCATATAAGACCGGGTCTTATATTAATTTTGGGTCCAAAAGATGTACTAGAGCTGATTGTCCAGCTAGGTCTTGTTTTCTGGGAAACACGGTAGAATCTTCAGGTCAATATTTTAAAATCCAAGTTATCATTTCCACCAGGTCCTCTTCACTACCTCAGCCACCTCCAGCCAGCCTTCCCCACCCGATTTCTCTCTCTTAGTCAAATGTTGCCATTCTTCTTAGTCACATGAACTCAAAAGCCATCTTAAAGCCAACTTCGATGTCTTCTTTTCAGCCCCCACTGTTCACACCCTGTGGATGCCCTCTCTACCACTCCTCTTTTTAAAACTGTGCTGACATATACAACATAAAATTTACCATCTTAATCCTTTTTGAAGTGTATAGTTTAGTAGTGCTAAGTATATGTTCACGTTTTGCGACCAATCTCTGCAACTCTTTTCATATTGCAAATGTGAAATTCTAAACCCTGTAAACAACTCTTCATCCCCCCCCCCACCTCTTTGCCCCTGGCAACCACCATTCTACTTTCTGTCTGTGGTTTTGACCACCCTCTAGGTACTTTATATAAGTAGAATCATACAGTATGTCTTTTTTTCGTGACTGGTTTACGTCACTGAGCACAATGTTCTCAAGGTTTATCCATACTGAAACATGTGTCAGAATTTCTTTCCTTTATAAAGATAAAAAATATTCCGTGGTAAGTGTGGACAGTTGAGTGGACATTTGAGTTGCTTCCATATTTTGGGTATTGTGAGTAGTGCTGCTATGAACAGGGTGTACAAATATCTCTTCAAGACCCTGTTTTCAATTCTTTTGGGTACACACCCAGCAGTTGAATTGCTGAATCATATGGTAATTCTGTTTTTAATTTTTTAAGGAACCACAATACTGCTTTCCATAGTCTGCCATGTCTCTTGTCTCATGCACCTCCTCTGTAGCTCCACTTTCACTATCCTAATTCAACCTCATTACCTCTTCCTTGCACAACTATAAAGCCCTCCAAACTCTCCTCCTGTCCCAATCCACTGGGCACACTACTGCCAGATTAATATTCCTTTAAGTGCAGTTCTGATGTCATTTCTCTGCTTAAAAAAACAAAAACAAAACTTCAGTGTCCCTATTACCTGTCAACTGAAACATTAACTTTTAGACCAGACTTTCAAGAGCAGTCAAAATGTGACTTCCATCCATGCACCCACCAGGGTACACTTCAGTGTGTCCTTCCCTCTTTCCTTTGCCCATGCCTTCTGCCTTCCTGTCCACATTCTTTCTGCTAAAACACCCTCACCCCTTAGAAATGATTTCACTCGGTACTTGTACTAAATAGTCAAAATGCATCTACCAACCTGAGTGTCTATCAGCCTATGATTCATCTACATAGATCCCAAGCATCTATGTACCTGTCCTCAGAAACATTAGCCATATTCATAGTTACACATTCAATGTCTTCTTCTCAACTACACTGAAAACCTTAAGAATGGGGAAGGGGTCTATTTAATTTTCTGCTAAAACCCTAGTGCTCTACACTGCTAGTCATGCAGTATACAGGGAAGAACTGATTGTTGTTAAATGCTGAAGGCTTCATATTTTCCTAAATATGAATTCTGCTCTCTTTCGAAATTCCAAGCTCTCAGACTTGAATCAAGTTCATAAATGGGCCCTCTGGAGATGCTCTGAGTGCTCTTTATTTAGGGCTTAAATTATCCAGTTTGATTGTCTGTATTGATCAGACCAAAGAGATAATGGCTAAATATCTGCTTCTCTTGGGGCAATATAGAATCCGTCATCACTGGATTTCATATTGAACTTTCTGCAATTAGCTCTCTTTCCCTTAATTATAATCATTGTCTTCCAAATGCTCTATGCTAAGAAATAAAATAGGATTATCTAATATTGTATGAGTTTCATGGAAATAGATTTGAAGAATATTATTCAGTAGGCTGAACATTATTATCTTAGTGAGAAGTTTATAACTTATCTCTTTTTAATTGGCTTGTTTTATTATTCTTTTCCTACTGTACTGGACAGAGTATAATAAAAAAAAATCATGACTCTTCCAGGGAAAGACAACATAAGAATAAGTTAAAATGGGAGAATTTACCTGCACGGTTCAGTTTTAAAATAAAATTATAATACATAATAAAACTCAAAATGAGTTGCAGCTGTGGTTTGAAAGTCTTAAATATATCATTGGAGATAAAATTGACTAATAAACAATCTCCCCCACACTAACAAATCAGTGTACATATGCAAATAAAATTAATTGATGCTATAAAAGGCTAAAAAGAAATCCATAAATCAAGTGGTAAGTTGGCATTTTTCTAGAATGGTTGAAGGACTTGGAGGAGATTAAGTCTTGTTGAGCCTGGGGAAGAGAGGGACAGGAGAAGAGGATGAGATCAGCAAGCTAGGAAGAGGAAGGTGGAAGCAAAGCCAGGAATTGACACGAATGTGAGTAACTAGCGAAAACCTGAAGGCCTGCCTGAGACTAGATGGAAGGTGATAACAAAGGTAGTTAAGGCAACACAGTGAGGACAGAGGTTCAGGCTTGTGAATTAGAGCATTCAGCACTTTGTTCTAGGAAATCTACATTTCTCTGACTGTGCCTTGACACATCTTACCAGGCCAAAAACAGCATCTTAGGGAAACTGATCCACGTTATCTGTCTTTTATCCTGATTATAAGCTGTCCAGAAACTGTCCTTAATTCATGTTTGTACATACTGCAATGTCAAGAACTGGTACAAGTGTTTAGTGCATGTTTAAAAAATGTGGGAATTATTATTTTTACTTAGGATTGCTTTGGCTATTCAGGGTCTTTTGTGGTTCCATACAAATCTGATGATTTTTTTGTTGTATTTCTGCAAAAATGCCATTGATTTTGATGGGGATTGGATTAAATCTGTATATTGCTTTGGGTAATATGACCGTTTTTAACTATGTTGATTCTTCCAATCCATGAACATGGAATGTCTTTCCATTTCTTTGTGTCTTCTTCAATTTCTTTAAAAAATGTCTTATAGTTTTCAGTATGTAGGTCTTCCACATTCTTGGTTAAGTTTACTCCTAGGTATTTTATTCTTTTTGTTGCAATTACAAAAGGAATTATTATTTATTTCTTTTTCTGCAATTTCATTGTTAGTATATAGGAATGCAATGGATTTTTGTACATTGATTTTGTAGCTGGCAACTTTACTATATTCGTTTATTTTTTTAAATAGCTTTTTGGTGTAGTCTTTGGAGTTTTCCATATAAAGCATCATGTCATCTGTGAAAAATGACAATGTGGAGGTTTCTCCAAAAAATTAAGAATAGAATTGCCATATGAACCAGCAATCCCTCTCCTCAGTACATATATAAAAAATCTGAAAACATTTATCCATAAAGATATATGTGCTCCGATGTTCACTGCAGCTTTACCTACAGTGGCCAAGACATGGAAACAACCAAAGTGTCCCTCAATAGATGATTGGATAAGGAAGATGTGTTATATATACACAATGGAATACTATTTGGCCATAAGAAAAGATGACATAGTACTATTTGTGACATGTATGGATTTTGAGATTATTATGCTAAATGAAATAAGTCAGACAGAAAAAGTTAATAAACATATGACTTCACTGATATGTGGGATATAAAGTTGAAAGCAAAAAAAGGAACAAAACAAATAAACAAACAAAAAATTCATAGATACAGACAATAGTTTAGTGGTTACCAGAGGGTAAAGGAGGAGGTAGATGAGGCTAAACAGGGTCAAATATATGGTGATGGAAGGAGAACTGACTATGGGTGGTGAGCACACAATGTGATTATAGATGATGTATTACAGAATTGTACACTTGAAACCTACGTAATTTTACTAACCATTGTCACGCCAATAAATTTTAATTTAAAAAAAGAAATGTGGGAAGTACTGCAACTTCCTAGAACCCCCATTGGATTATTAATTCAGATTATTCTGTGATCTATAACCAAGGTATTCATATAGTCCAATTTTCCTGGGAAGTTTCAGTTAGCACCTGCTGTCCAGTGCAGTTCTCCCTTTCACGCTCAAAAGTGCCCAGGTTTGGAAGATAAATTTTATGGTAATTCTAGTTATAAAAGTTTAAAAGTTTATTTCTAGAATTCTCTGTCAACTTGTTCACTGGTTATTGTTTCTTTCTAAACAGAAAATAAATGATGCAAATTAATGTCGCAAATACTGTGACTCTGGATTACATGTAAACAAATAAAGTTATTTTCTGATGTTAGCAATTTTTCTAGAGAAATAGCTTTAAAAACTCAGTGAATATGTATAGCTACATAAAGATTTCTATAATTAATTTTTTTCCAGTATGAATGTATAGCAGAAATGTTGCTACCTTCAACCTCTGGGATATCAGTATAATAAATAATTAAATATGGAGCTACAGCCATATTGAACATTAATTCTCTCCGTGTGTGTGTGTGTGTGTGTGAGTCTGTGTGTGTGTGCGCGTGTGTGTGTGTATTTGTGGGACTGGAAACACACTTTGATACTCCCAGAAATATAAGACTTTGCACCATGGTTGTCTTAGTTGGCAACGACACTATGATTGGCTTTGTTTAAAAAGACAAATAACGAGTAATTTTTATCTTTTTAAAAACATTTTCAATTGCTTTTGAAAACCTCTTATTCAGGGCTGCTGCTAGCACATGCCTTGTCATTCATAGGAATGAAAAAAAAAATCACCTCTCTGGATGGACCAAGGAGAAAAAGGAGCCCCTCCCTTCAGATGGTTGGGGGACTGGATCACATGCTGGCTTTCACTCCTCACTCACCTGTGCAAACGGGAGTGGTGGCCCTGACTGGAAAACTATTCTCCCACTTTACAAAATAGATATGGTCACATAAAGGTTGCCTTGAAGTAAATCACTATATTTTACATCCTATTTTTTCATTAAAACTTTCCAAAGATGCCCATCTGAGAGAAAACAAGCAAGTTTTGTAATGTATGTGTGTGGAGGTGGCAGGGGGATTCCACTTCATCATGCAGGAAAGCTTTCGAAATCTTAAAGTTTAAAGACACATTACAAATTTTTGATTAGACCTTAAATCTACAATTCAAATGAGTAAAAACACCTATGAATTAAAAATAGCTAGACTGCTTTCATTTTCAGGATTTTATGTAAAAGATCGAAAGAGTAAGAGAATAGACCAAACTGAGCTTAAAAGTATCTGGCTTTTAATTAAATCTCTAAAATACTAGAACATGAAAACATGCCGCCATTCTCTTATATAAATTTCAGATCCAGCTTCTCAGCAGTTAGAGGTGGTTAACATAATAATCATTATCTTTATGATTAATATTAATAACTGATTGCAGAACTAAAGAGGAACAAAAACACGAATATGTAAGAGGCTGTGTGATTCAGAACGTGGCAGAAAGCAGCAAATGAAAGAGATACCACATAATGGCCATAGCTGTAACAGAGCTGAATGTTCACCAAAAATCTATGGCTGAGAGGCACCGAATTCTGAAAGCAAATCTTAGTCAAGTATAGCAACTCACTTACCTGATTTACAACCTATGTAGGAGTCCATTTCTGTGCCTCCAACAGCTAAGTAAGGAGACATACTGGTAGTTTTCCATTTTACCTCAAGCTATAACTGCAACATAAAAATAAAACTGCCAGACGGGCTTTAACAGAGACATTGTAATTGGAGTGGTGCTGCGTAAACAGTATTTTATATATTCTGAACTGATCTGTTTGTTCTTTAATTCTACTGACACAATGGCCCTCAAATCTAAATAAAATAAATGTTTAAAATGATATTGTTTAATCAAAATGCTTGTGGTTCCCTAGAATAAGAGAAACCATTCCAGATCTTAAGGCAACATTTCTTACTGACTGGCCAACCAAGTAATTCCACTGCACACGTCTCTCTGAGGAACTGAATGTGGAGAGTGTAGTTCATAAAGAAACACTACTGGTGGAACTAGAAAGAAATCACACCATCAATTGTTTTTACCATGGGATTTTCTTTTGATATCTGACTTTTCCATGTACATACGTTCTGAGATTTATTTACTCAACAGTATTTTGAATAGATTTATTAAGAAAAAATAAATAGGCAGATTGTTTATACTAATATCAATCTCTTTCTAGTAAAGATTTTTTTTTTACATTTCAATATATCTTACAGTTGACATTTACACTTTGTGTGTAGATTCCATTTCCTTTGGTGTCTTTTCATTCTAATACTGAGATCCTACAACATATCTAAATGTAGCTTTCCTTCCCCAACTCCACATCTGCCATTATTTGGACAGCCACTGTGCTAAAGCCTATCAATTCATGTGTTTTTTCCCCCAAAACACTTCAGTTCAAATCATAAATCTTCAAGTTAAAACTAAGCCCTCACCCCTTCAGCCACTCAATTCCTCAGCACCCAATCTGGGCTCTGGTTATGTTCCTTGCAATGTGTAAGATACACTCGAGGTGGCTTGGACCTATACCCTGTGAAACAATTCCCATAGCGACTGAAAGAACACGTTCTCGGAAACATGGGTACAAACAAATAGAGGAGATCAAAAGTGTCTTTTAAGATGTCAGGAAAGGGAATTCATAGCACAAAAATAAAATTAAGTATTAAAATAAATTTTATTAAGAAATCTATAGTCTATGAGGAGTCTTAGACACAAACTGGGGCAGATGAGTTGAAAGGAATATGTTTGCACATATTCCTGCTCCTTACAGGAACCAAAGGCGCCCACATTTTGTGTTCAGAGCAGCACAGCTACACTTCAGCATACAGACCCTCTGAAGTGAAATGCCTTCTTCAAAGAAGACTGTTTGTTAAAACAAACAAGCAAAAAAGGAAGTATTATTTATGAGACCTAATCTTGGCTTTCATCTCTTGGCCCAGGGTGCTTATTATAATATGTCAGTATAAATATGTAAAACCAAAGTGTCACTCACTGAGCTCAGAGTCGATCTTTTAAATCTAATTTTCAGGAAAAATACAGTCTGTGTATTCAGCTGATCACTAAACCAAAAGCTCTTTAAGGAAAAATGACTACGTGTTAGCGATTGCTACCGTGTGTGCCAGAACACTGAATGAAGGCATGAATGACATTTTGCAAAAGCTAGAATGGTTGATACATGGTTGCTAAAAGTAAAAGCTAATAATAAAATAGCACCATTAACAGAGCACACAGCCTATAATGATGCTATGCTAAGCCTTCAGCATAGGAACTTATGCAATTCCTACAACAGCCCTGTGAGGTAGCACCAGGGTGAGCCCTATTTTTCAGATGAGATCACTGAGCCTCAAAGAGGTTAAGTAACTTACCTGCCCATATGACAGAGTCAGTAAAGGCAGAGCTGTGATTACAACTCAGGTATGTCTGATGTCCGAGCCCAAGCCATATGCCCCGAAAACACTAAAAATGTAAAAATGGACCCTCTCTTTGGAAAAGTAATCATACAAAGGTTGCTTAGAAAACTCTGATGTTTGCATGTCACTCCTCATCACTTGTTTATTTATACTTAATCTACTTTTAAAAGGGACATGAAGCAAATTCCTTAGTACAGGGTGTGTGTGTGTGCATGCATACATATATACTGGAAGTGCCAAAAAAATGTTTACAAGTGGACACTTTGGTCAACGTTGCTCAAGCAGTAGTTCTCTATAATCAGAAGTGTGGACACTGATGGTAACCACTTTGAGCACCTCTTGTAATTGCAGAAGTCAAACGTGACTTGTATTCATCTTTTGTTATCGATATATATTGAACATTACAATTTTAATAGTTTTTTCCTTTCTTAAAATGTGTATACATTTTTTGGCACCCTCTGTATATATACATATACGACGTATACATATTTGTATATGTAGATGTACAAATAGTCATAGCTATCAGCTTCTACAATGAATGGGTGGGAAGCAACACTGATGAGAACAGAGTCCTTGCTAAAAGATGGTCAGAGACAGAAAGTCATGGCAAATGACAAGCCTTCTTAGTATTGATTTAATCCTCTTTTCTCCCAACAATACAGTGAAGGGAGAAGTCACTAAAAGCCCAAGCTGGGAGCCAGTCCACGTGGGTTCAAATTCTATGCAGTTTCATGCAATTTGTTAGCTTCACCCAGTCTCAGTTTCCTCATCTTTATAAAGGAAAAGATAATAATCATAGTCCTTTCTCAAAGAGTTGTAAATCAGAGAATCCTGTAAATAAAGTTCCTTGCACAGGCCTAGCAGATAGGCACTCAAAAGAAAGGAGGAGAGTTTCGATAGCAAGACATGCTCTTAACAAAATCATTGAGTAAAAGCAAGGTTCGTTTCGACCACCCCCATAGCTTTTCCATACCCACCCCCCTCAAACGCAAATGTTCAAATTACAAAAGTGCAATCCAAAGAATGCTTTTTTTTAAGTCTGCATATTTAGGTTTATCAATGGTTTATTTAAAAAAATCAGAAAATTCCAAAAGACATAATAAAAAGCTGTGGTGCCCTCACTCCCCATCATTGCTATGCTCTGGTGATAACCACTTGTTATCTTATATTAGTTCTTTTGGTTTCATATCTCTTTCTATATCACTAACTCAATTTATCAACTGTAAACAGTGTCTCTTTATTGCCTATCATGATAAATGCACTTAGTGAATTCATATCACCCAATTTCTCCTTTCCTTCTTTTTTGCCTCATTTTTTCATAGTTGTGTTGGTTTTCATTCTGTTACTCTTGCAATTGAGATTCTATTCTTAAACTATTTGTGTTTCCTCTGTCAATTTCCACCTGTGTCTCTTGGCTCTGCCCTTGCTTTTGTCTCTATCCCCCCTTCTTGAAGTGCTGAAATACCACGTTAGCACTCTCCAAGAACATATTAAAGGCACCAGAAGCAGAACAGAGCAGAAACAGTAACTTCATTCCTGCAGTGGTAATGTCAACGATGCTGATGAAGAGTTAAGGCACTTATTAGGTGTCCCTTTGGCAGACAATAAGAAAGATGATTAAGAATAACAACAACAAAAGATGCACAGATTTCTTGGCGCCTCTGAGTGAAAGCCTCTGGCAGTTCCTGAGCCTCCGACAAAGGCTGACACAGCCCTGTATACCAAGGGTCAATTTGTATCCAGAAGCAAGTAGAAAAATAACATAAACATGTGGTTTATGTTTGCCATCATGTTATTTTGGGGTTTCTTGGCAAATCTGGTTTATTAGTTCAAGGACAAACAATCCTTAATGAAACCAACGTTTACTGACAAATTGTGCACAACCCATGAGAGGATCTCAGAGAAAAGGTCCACTTCCTCCCCTGAATATTCATGCACTTGTGCCATGGTTTTATTTGTTTATTTTTATAACTAAGAATGCTCTTTTGATGAACCATATGTCATTTATCATCACTGAAAGTCATGCGTTTTACAAGAAATCCGTTCTCACTCCTTTATTACTCTCTCACTCATGTTCTCTTGCTGTGGAGCCTTTCACACTGAGCTATATTGGAAACCGTTAAGTTTGTCTACACATCACAGGTGGTGAGGTTAATTTCACTTCTAAAAGATTGCTTTGGACAGCCCAAGACATGAGGCAGAACTAAAAGCATACTTGAGGTTACTAACCTTTGAGACAGGGGTATCGAATACAATTCATTAAGTATAATTGAAATAGAAATCCTACAATGAGAACGTAACAAGGAACACTGTGTAAATTGACTTTTTGAAGTATATTCTTCCCTCAGTGCACATATTCAGCTCCCATTAATTTTAATAGACATAACATGCTCATATATCCGCTCAAGGATTTCACCTGCCTCTGTATGAAAATGGCTGCATAAAGAAAAAGGTGTCTACAAAGAAAAACTGAGCCTGCGGCCCAAGACTGCCTGGATAATAGAGCCCGCAGGCATTACAGTTAATTAAATACAAGTTGTTGCATAGAATAATAAGTGAGGAATTAGTATGAAATTAAGCAAATTCTTGTTTTTCTTTAAAAAGAAAGCACCTAGGAAAATAATGTTGAGGTCAAGCCATGTATTTCCTGGACTCCTTTCTCACGCAAACTCCTGTGCTCCCACCATATGAACTGTGAGCTGAAGGCAAAGATTATGTCTTACTCCCCAACACTGTACACACAGCATGAACCAACCACACAAAAGGTACTCTACAGATACTTGTCAAATTGAAATGGACAATCCAAAATTTCACATTTCTGGGCCTCAGCTCACATTGATCCCTCTGCCTGGCATATCCTCTCACACAACAAGCTCCAATCTTCAGCTGCTAAATTCCCAGCCAATTAATAAAGACACTATCAAATATTAGGGAGTTTTCTTGATCCTTCCAGGTGAATGCTGAGTATACTTTCAGAATCCCAACTCCCTCACCACCACAAACATGACTAGACTGGCATTGTTTTACATTTTGCAAATCTCTGTAATGTCTGGCTTAATAGAAGACAGACAGCTAGATTTTCATATCTGCTCCTGAAGTTATTAGGTTACAATATGTTGTTTTCATTGAAACATCTGAAGAAAAACCTGTTTCACATAATATGTAGTTGGAAAAGAGAGGCATATTTTGGTAGCCTTTTCAGATAATTGTGACTATTCTTTTCTGATACTACACCCAAATTGTACAAGTGGTAGTTTCTTAAATGTTAGTTTCAATGTGAAATCTGAAACAATATTAATGAATTTGTCATACTGTTATATTAAATTATTAGTCTATTTTGCACTTGAGTAAATCTGTTTAACTATGCATGATTTTTTTAACACCATATGCATTGACCATTTGGAAAATATTGATTAATTGGGTTATGTAGATCTTCTCAATGTCATATTTGATTATACAGTATTTTTAAAAACACATTAATATTAATGCCAATCTCATGATAAAAGCCTTCAACTATTGAGAAGCTGTCAAACTCATGGTGGAAATTAAAAGTTTTCCAAACTTCCAATTTTCACTTGAAAGCTTGAGTTTTATCATTGGCAACGAATACTGTCGGCTTTCTTTGAAGCAAGAAGCTAACTTAATTCATTTTGAGAAAATATCTGCCAAATAACCATGACTGAATAATCATCTTGTCTGTCAATCACACCTTCTAGCAAAACTGTCGTGCCATGAAAAACGCAGCTGATCTACCTCACAACAAAAACAATTGCACAAATGCTTTTCCTCAAGATGACCGTTGTACTCAGTATTCCATAGAAATTCCTACTTCATCATCACATGGGATATTAAAAATACATGTATTCAAGGGTCAAATTTTCCTAGAATTAATCATTTTTACTGCTTCACCAAGGATATTCTTAAGTGAAACTGGCATTTTGGTTTTTTTGTAACTGCGTGGCACTTAAAGAATGCCATGACTTCAATCACAGCTGGGAGCCACTGTTTTGATTTTTGCTAAGGCACCGGCAGTTTTATCCTTTATTGCTTTTGCTCCATCACTGCAAATGTCACTACAGTGAAAGAGACAATAACATTTTCGTATTATTTTGACATCATTTTAACTACATGGACCCCCGAAAGGATCTTGTGGAACCCCAAGGGACTGTGGCCACACTTTGAAAACAGCTGCATTAGAGTAAAAGAGACTTCAATAACTAACCTTGAGCAAATTACTTAGCGTTGTCTGTAAAATGAAGGCAACACATCCTGGCACACTGGATTACTGTGAAAGTGACACACCATAACGTATGTAAAGTATACCGTCATGGTATCTGTCACAGTCAGTATCGAATTAATTTAATCCTCGTCAGCCCCCCTCTACTTACTTTATATCTATGACTACATTTAGATCATGGCTTATCAAAATGCAACCTTTTGCTTTATTTCCCCATTAGATTGTAAACTTTCTGCACTTTACTCAAATTTTCTATCCTAGGTAGTAAGTCATTGGCCCCTTTGAGAATCTGATGTACCAATAAAGCCGCTCTCCCCAGACAAATGCACACAGGGACACACATACATAAAACTTTGTGTACAGCTTTGAAGACCCCTTAAAGCGAATCTATGGTTCCCTAAGGAAGAGTTTTTCAAAAGTTCATTCTTGAAACATCTGCTTCAAAATCAACCTAAAATATTATTAAAATAATGATTTCTGGGCCTCTCCCAGAGCTACAAAATCTGGATCGCCGGTGGTCAAGCCAATAACTGCATTTTAACAGTTCTTCAAATGTTTCCTATATCCTTTCAAGTTGGATCTCTAAGCGAACTCAGAGCCTGGGTTAAGAAACCCTACTCCATAGTTTCTACTACATGGTTGATACTCAATAAATAAAAATTAAACTTAGTAGACACTGTACTCTGGAAGTGAATGAAATGGCTAGAGGATCACTGAAGTTTAGAAAAGTGTACACAATCCCCAGTGGCCCAAACCCTCACTGATCAGCACAATTAATTGGGGGTTTTTCATTTTGTTTTGTTTTTAACAAACATTTACTTAGCTCTTCCTCTAGATGTAATGATTCAGAAGGCATGGAGTGGAATCTGAAAATGTATAGTTTTTTAAGGGCTTTCTCTAGTAATTTGGACCATCTGGCCAGGTTTAAGAATTACTTTGTACTCCTTTTAATGCAAAGTTTGCTTTGTGCATTAAAGAGAAGCCGACCTCTACAGGTTTATTTGATCTAGGATTTAAATGTTTAATAAATCCAGAATTCATGTTCCTTGTCAATGTTGTTATTTGCATCTGTAAATCATAAGGTCACTCTAGAGTAGTTGCTCTCAAACTTTATTACATGTTGGAATAATGTGCAGGAGAGCTTTTAAATATCTAGTCCAGACTCCAATCCCATTAAATCACAATCTCTAGGGATGTATCCAGGCCCTGGTATTTATTTAAAACTTCTTGAATGATTCCAACAGATAGCAAAGTTTAAAAACTATTGCTCCAGAATTTATTGTCAGGGCCACAGAAATTGAAATGCGTTTCTCTCACTTTCTTCCACAAATCATGGCCATAATAAAACCTCCTTCTTGCTATTTTGGACGTAGAACAGAAAGGGAGTTGAAGATAGGGAAAAAAGGGGGGAGGGGGAAAGGTGAAACTTGGAAAAAGTATGGATCACTATTAATATCTGCTTTGTGAGTGCTTAGTATGGGCCATGTATGCATACATGCACACATACACTTTTTTCCGAACTATGTAAGATTGTATTGCAGTGCCTCTTTACCTGCAAGTACCGTCATGTACCTTTCTTAAAAACAAAGGCTATCCACCTTACAGAATGTCCAAGATCCAAAACACTGATAACACCAAATGCTCACAGGGATGTGGAACAACAGAAATTTCTCTCATTGATGGTGGGAATGCAAAATGGTACAGTCATTTGGAACACATTTTCTGCAAATGAAACACACTCTTACTGTACAATCCAGCAATTGTGCTGCTTAGTATTTACCAGAGTTGAAAACTTATGTCCACATAAAAACCTACACATGGAGGTTTATAGCAGCTTTATTCATGATTGACATATCTTGGAAGCAATCTTTAGCAGGTGAATGGATAAATTAACTGTGGTACATCCAGATAATGGGATATTTTTTAGCGCTAAAAAGAAATGCACCATGAAGCTATGAAAAGACATGGAAGAACATTAAATGCCAAGTACTAAGTGAAAGACCATCTGAACAGTCTACATACTGTATGATTTCAACTATACAATCTAGAAAAGGCAAAACTATGGAGAAAGTGTACCCAGAAATGCCTATTCTGGGTATCTACCACAAAAAAATCTGAAAACATTTATTGATAAAGATGTATGTACCCCTATGTTCATTGCAGCATTATTCATGGTGGCCAAGGCATGGAAAAAATAGATGACTGGATAAAGACGATGTGTTGCAACGATGTTGCTAACCTTTGTTTTTTATATCAGAGATTATTCATTATGAATTTGTACCAACTGGACAAGCAGGGAACCAAGTTTACTATTTGGAAGTGCTGAAAAGTCTGTGTGGAAAAGTTAGGCGAACTGAACTTTTTGCCAACAATTCATGGCTCTTGCATCACGACAATGCACCAGCTCATATGGCATTGCCTGTGAGGGAGTTTTTTTTACAGTAAATAAATAACTGTATTGGGACACTCTCCCTACTCACCTAATCTGGCCCCCAATGACTTCTTTCTTTATTTGAAGATAAAGGAAATATTGAAAGGAAGACATTTTGATGACATTCAGGACATCAAGGGTTATACGACAACAGCTCTGATGGCCATTCCAGAAAAAGAGTTCTAAAATTGCTTTGAAGCATGGACTAGATGCTGGCATTGGTGCAAAGCATCCCAAAGGGAGTACTTTGAAGGTGACTGTAGTGATATTCAGCAATGAGGTATGTAGCACTTTTTCTAGGATGAGTTCACGAACTTAATTGTCAAACACAGTGAAATGTTAGTCAGCCATAAGAAAAGATGAAATACTACCATTTATGACAACATGGATGGATCCTGAGATTATCATGCTAAGAAAAATTAGTCACACAGAAAAAGTCAAGAATCATATGACTTCACTCATATGTGGGATACAAAACTGAAAGCAATAAACGGACAAACAAACAAACAAAAATTCATAGACACAGACAACAGTTTAGTGGTTACCAGGAGATAAGGGAGGAGGGGGTGGTCGAAGAGGGTAAAGGGTGTCAAATATATGGTGATGGAAAGAGATTTGACTTTGGGTGGAAAACACACAATGCAATATATAGGTGAAGTATTATAGAATTGCATACTTGAAACCAATAAAATTTTACTAATCAATGTCACCCCAATAAATTAAAAAATAAAAAGCAAATAAAATACCACAACACCAAGAATAATCCCTAATGTCAACTACAGACTTTGGGTGGTAATGATATGTCTATGCATATTCATTGATTGTAACAGATGAACCAGTGTGGTGTAGGTTGTCAACAGTGGGGAAGTTATATATGTGTGGGGACAGGGGATATATAGGAACTCTGTACTTCCTGCTCAATTGTGCTGTGAACCTAAAACTACTCTAAAAAATAAAACTGATTAATTATTTTAAAAGGGCAAGATCATTCTTTTACATAACACAGTTCAGTTATCAAAATCAAGAACTTATTCATACAATACTATTATTATCTCATCTACAGAATCTAGTCAAATTTGACTAGTTATTTCATTAATGTCCTTGACAGCAAAAGAAAAAAATGTTTCTTTCTGGTCCAGGATCATACATTACTTTTAGTTGTCATGTCTCTTTACCTCCTTATATTTCCTCAGTCTTTCTTTGTCTTACATTACCTTGACATTCAAGAAGTGTATAGGTCCTAAATTTGGTTTGTCTGGTGTTTCCTCATGAACAGATTTAGGTTATGCGTTTTGGGGGGAATTACCACAAAACTCATGTTATGTCCTTCTCAGTAAGAAGAGGCACATGACATCTATACATCTATTAGTGATGTTTAATTTGATCACCTAGTTAAGGTGATCCTGACAGGTTTCCCCAGTGTAAATTTTTTTTTTTTCTTATTGTAGTAAATATTTTCTGGGGAGCTGCTTTGAGGCAATGTAAATATCCTGTTTCTCATCAAATTTTTGCCCACTAGTTTTAGGTTTCTTTCATGATTTTTCCCTGAAAATATTATTACTGTGGTGGTTTTCAAAGGATGATGTGTCTACCTTTTAATGACTTTTAAGTTCCTTCTTTTCTTTTAGAATTATCAAATATATCTGTTATTTTGAAAGTGACATAACACTAACTAAGCAGTAGATTGTTTAATGACATTCTCAGAGGTGATCAGATTCTAATCAGTCTTATTAGGTTGGTGTCATTCAGTACATTCTGAGGCTTTCCTAATAGAGCTGCCATCAAGCAGATATCTGGAAAATTCCTGGTTGGCATGTCTCTTCTGAGCTCACTGAATTTTTCAACTATTTGGCAGAGTTAAGAACCATGTAAACTCCCAAATTTTTCTGAGTTTTAAAATACTTATTCCAGAAAAACAGTGAATTCCTGGGGTTCTTGAAATGATAATTAGTCCCCAGAAAGTCTTTAGACTGGCCACAACTTTCATATCTGAGGTTCAAACTATGAGCTACAGAATCAAATGATCTCATTGAATTTAGATGGCTGTCTTCAAAATAGACTCACTCTTTCTTCTTTTTGCTTTTAAGCCTATACAGTGGATTTTTAAAACTTTACATAAAGTGTTTTTCAGCTCCAGGATTTCCATCTGGTTCTTTTTTATAATATCTATTTTTCTGATAAGATTTACTACCTTTCAATTCATTATATAAGCATGTTTTCTTCATATACTTGAACACAGGTTTAATTGACTTCTTTAAAATCCTTATCTGCTAATTCCATCATCTCAATTATCTCATAATCAGCCTGCAGTGGTTGACTTTTTTCAGAGAAAGTTCAAATTTTCTTGTTTCTTCATATGTGAAGTACTTTGGGATTATATCTTGAACACTGTGAATGACATATTATACAGACTCTGGACTCTGTTATGTTCCTTTGAAGTGTTGATTTTGTTGTTAAATTGGCTAAACTCAAACTGAAATCTTTGTCTGAATCAGAATCTGCAGTTTTACAAGATTCCCAGATGACTGCTATGAACACTAAACTATTCTAGAAGTTCATCAGAGGAAATCCCTCTAGAAAGTTTTGGGCAGATTTCACATGAAATATGAGATTGCAGACTCTGAATGGTCTCAGAAGCCAGAAAACAGCATTTTACGTGGAAAGAATAGGAACAAGATGAGAATGAGTTCAAACTGAGGAGTAAAGATGATCCTAGAAAAAAAAAGTTGACACAAACCAACTAGTGTTTTCAGATGAAAACTAGAGAGAAATTAGAGAAAACCCATCCAAAACAGACTTATAAAATAGGGGCGTCTATCATCTAACAAAACTAGAAATCTATAGGTACCTAAGTTCTAGGTAATCCAGTAGTTCAATGATGTCATCAAAAATAGGTTCCAAAATAGATCATTTGAATAGGCCTATATCTGTCAAAGAAATTGAACCAGTAATTCATATCTTTCCAAAATGGAAATCACCATGTCCAGATGGCTTCACTCGTGTATTCTACTAAATATTTAAGGAAAAAACTATACCAACTCTTCCTCATTATTTCTCTGAGGTCAGCATTATTCTAATACCAAAACCAGAAAAAGATATTACAAAAAAAGAAAACTGGAGCCCAATATCTCTCATGATATTGGAGCCCAATATCTCATATTGGAGCCCAATATGAACATAGACGAAAAATTCTCAACAAAACAAGCAAATTGAATTCAACAATGTATAAAAAGAATTATACACCATGACCAAGTAGGATTTATCCCAATTATGCAAGGCTGGTGTAACATTTGGAAATCAATAAATATAATCCATCACATGAACTAGTTAAGGAAGGGGGGAAAAAATCACATTCTTTTATGTCAGATGCAGAAAAGGCATTTGACAAAACCCAACACCCATTCATCATAAAAGCTCCCAGTAAACTAGGAAGAGAGGGCAACTTCCAAGATCAGGAACAAGGAATGGATATCTTCTCACCACTCCTTTCAAAACCATTTTAAATGTTTTAGCTAATGCAATAAGACAAGTTAGGGAAATAAAAGGAATACAAATTGGGGAGAAAGAAAGAAAATAATCTTTCTTTTCAGATGACGTGATTGTCTATGCAGAAAATCTAAAAAAGAAAAAAAAACCATCCTGGAACTAATAAGCAATTATAATCGGTTGTAGGATATGAGGTTAATATATAAAAATAAATTGCTTTCCTATATAACAACAATGAACAAGTGGAATTTGAAATTAAAAACACAATACCATTTATATACACAATAACATTTTTCCAAAATGAACTTCCAAAATGAAACACTTACCAAAAATCTAACAAAATATGTACAGCCTATTTGAGGAAAACTACAAAACTCAGATGAAAGAAATCAAAGAAGAACTAAATAAATGTAAAAATGTATTCCATGTTCATGAATAGGAAGATTTAATATTATCAAAATGAAAGTTGTTCCTAATTTGATTTTAGATTCAATACAATCCCAATCAAATTCATAGCACTTTTTTTTGTAAATATTGACCAACTGATTCTAAAGTTTATATGGGGAGGCAAAAGACTTAAAATAGCTAACACAATATTGAAGGAGAAAAACAAAGTAGGAGGTCTTATCCTACCTGACTTCAAGACTTATTGTAAAGCTACAGTAATCAAGACAGTGTGGCATTGGTGAAATAATAGACAAAATCGATCATTAGAACAAAATAGAGGGTTGAGAAACAGATCCACATAAATATAGTCAACTAATTTTTGACAAAGGAGTAAAGGCAATACAATGGATCAAAGATAATCTTTTCAACAAATGGTGCTGGAACAACTGAATATCCACATGCAAAAAAAAAAAAAAAAGAAAGAAAGAAATGAATCCAGAGAGAGACTTTACATCTTTCACAAAAATTAACTCAAAATGGATGACAGACATAAATGTAGAATAAAAATTATGCAACTCCTAGAAGATAACATAGGAGAAAATCTAGGTGACCTTGGATATGGTAATGACTTTTTATAACCGGACTTCAAGAGAATGAAAAGACAAGCCACAAACTGGGAGAAAATGTTTGCAAAAGGAATATCTAATAATGGACTGTCATCCAAAATATACAAAGAGCTCTTAAAACTCAACAATAAAAAACAAAAACAGATTTAAAAAGTGGGCCAAAGACCGTAACAGACATTTATCAAAGAAGACAGACAGATGGTAAATAAGCATATGAAAAATGTTCCACATCATATGTCATCAGTAAAACACAAATTAAACAATAATGAGATACTACTACACACCCATTAGAATAGCCAAATTTGAGAACACTGCCAACACTGCATATACGGCTGAGGATGTGAAGCAACAGGAACTTTCATTCATTGTTGGTGAAAATGCAAAATGATAAAACCACTTTGGAAGACAGTTTCTTGCAAAACTAAACACACTCTTAGCATATAATCCAGTAATTGTGCTACTTAGTATTTACTCTCAAAGGACTTGAAAATTTATATCCACCTGTCTGTACATTTGAAACCTGATTCTGGAAGTCTCCATTTTGCGTCTCTCCATTTTTTGTGTGCAATTGGAAATTCCACTTTCCACAGACCTTTCTTTGGCAAATATTTTTACATTCAGCCTTAAGGAAACTTCATCACTTAAAAGTCCAAAATATACCTTCTACTTGCATCTACAGCAGAGCAAGGAAGCCACGTGTGACCAGTAAAGGAGCAGTAATGGGGATTAGTCAGGAGAGGGCATCTTGCCTGACCAGAGATGTGTGTCATGAAGGACAGTAATCCTACGCCTTGGAACCCTTCAGACAGCTATCAGCAAGGTTGCAGGTAACAGCCTAAAATGACTTCATAAGAGGCAAGAAACTAATAGAAATGGTTAACATAACACTCCCCCACATATTAATAACCACATACTTAGTTTTTTCTTTGTTTCTAAGGGAAGAAATTAACCCTCCTAATCTCTCCAAATAGCCTATAGACCAAATATTAGAGGAAATATAACCTAAATGTGTCCCCCAAATGTTGTTTTTCTTAGAAAAAAAGGGAAGAGTAGTTTAAAGGACTTAAAGGAATCTCAAGCCTTCATTTATCCTCAATCATAGGCTGTTTAACCTCTGTTCCAAAGTGGAAGTACAGATCCACAGCTCAACACGCTACGTTTGAGTCTTGATTCCACCCTTTTCTAAATATATGGCACTAACTCCATCATGTACCATCCCTTACAATCATTTTCCTCATCATGATTATTATGCTAATTATGCCTGTTTATTGTGAGGATTAAATGAGATAACTTATGCTAAATGCTCGACTCCTAGAAATGGCATCTATTATTACTACCTTCCATTTAGTGAAGACTATGATATGTTAAGGAATAATAACATATATGGAATAGTGAAGGCTGCTTATTCCATAAATGGCTCAATTGTGTCTCTCCCAAATTCATATGCTGATTTTCCCACCCCTAATACCTCAGAATGTAACCATATTTGGAGATAGAGCCTTTAAAGAAGGAATTGTGGTTAAGCTAGGTCCTATGAATAGACCCTAATCCAGTATGACGGGTGCTCTTACGAGAAAAGAAAGACAAACCAGGGATGTGTATGCACAGAGAAAGAGCCACATGAGGACACACAGACAAGGAGACCATCTATATGCCAAGGAGAGAGGAACCAGGAGAACCCAACCCTGCCAATACTTTAATCTTGAACTTCCAGCCTCCAAAACTGAGAAAATAAATTTCTGTTGTTTAACCAACTTAGTGTGTTGTATTTTTATTCTTGCAGCCATAGCAAACCAATAGTCATAGTGTAGAAAAAGTCTCAGATCCCACCTTGTATCACCAACAAAAAAGGTCACCTCCATTTTTTCCTTATATTGACATCCCAAGGAATAAAAAGAAACCTCCAAGAGTCATCAATATTTGTGTCATTGCTTTGTGTTGTTCTGTTTTGTAGGTAATTAGCACTGGCCTGGATGTGAGAGGGCTCTAATCTGATTCCTTCAACAACCTCCCAGGGTTTATGAACTGGCACTTAACTTCTTTGAACCAGGTTTCCTGAGAAAATTGGATGAAGTAACACAGATCATAAGACTGTGAGCATCTATTTTATGTCCTTCCCTGATAAAATAGTGATTTACCTTTGGCAGAAAAGAGAGTTCAACGCATTAAGCCATCCTCAACTCAAATACTTTTGCTTCTGCCCATGACTATGTGTAAACTTCACTTCTTCAAATTCTACTTATTCTTCAGAGATCATGTCATACTCACTACCTCCATGAAGGCTTTCTCAATCCGACCAACTCAGAGCTCTATCATCTTCCTTTGAATGCCCATGACATCATCAAGTTTGACTTAGTGTCACAGTTCCTTTAGTCTTTGTCTTGACTCTCCATCGCTCACCAATACTACTCATTGAACTGCTTCGATGTTATGTGTAGGTGTTGCTCCTCGAAAGCAAGAAGTGGTTTTACTCATGAAGCACACGGCATAGCACCCTCCACCTCATGAACATGCCATCATTAATGGCTGAGCTTAACTGGATTACATTCAAAGAATTTTCTGTAAGGAAAATATTTCCTATGATGAGTATTCATTGCATCGTTAAGAAGTTTCTATGTCTGTCATTAAAACAAC